>NC_042989.1:4551180-4766639 GCF_901001165.1 Salmo trutta
TTGAAAAAGTCAAGGGGTCTGAATACTTTCCGAAGGAACTGTATATACTTTCTGAAGGCGCTGTATATTTTATTTCACCTTTATTTAACCAGGTAGGCAAGTTGAGAACAGGTTCTCATTTACAATTGCGACCTGGCCAAGATAAAGCAAAGCAGTTCGACAACATACAAAAACACAGAGTTACACATGGAGTAAAACAACATATACAATCAATGATACAGTAGACAAAAATAAGACTATATACAATGTGAGCAAATGATGTGAGATAAGGGAGGTAAAGGCAAAAAAAGGCCATGGCCATATACAGTGCCTTTGGAAAGTATTCAGACTCCTTGACTTTTTGGCAGCAATTACAGCCTCGGGTCTTCTTGGGTATGACGCTACAAACTTGGCACACCTGTATTTGGGGAGTTTTTCCCATTCTCTGCAGGTCCTCTCAAGCTCTGTCAGGTTGGATGGGGAGCATCGCTGCACAGCTATTTTCAGGTCTCTCCAGAGATGTTCGATTGGGTTCAAGTCCGGGCTCTGGCTGTGCCACTCAAGGACTTTCAGAGACTTGTCCCCAAGCCACTCCTGCGTTGTCTTGGCTGTGTGCTTAAGGTCGCTGTCCTTTTGGAAGGTGAACCTTCGCCCCAGTCTGAGGTCCTGAGCGCTCTGGAGCAGGTCTTCATCAAGGATCTCTCAGTACTTTGCATCGTTCATTTTTGCCTTGATCCTGACTAGTCTCTCATTCCCTGCTGCTGAAAAACATCCCCACAGCATGATGCTGTCACCACCATGCTTCAGCTTAGGGATGGTGCAGGTTTCCTTCAGATGTGACACCTGGCATTCAATCTTGGTTTCATCAGACCAGAGAATCTTGTTTCTCATGGTCTGAGAGTCCTTTTGGCAAACTCCAAGCGGGCTGTCATGTGCCTTTTACTGAGTAGTGGCTTCTGTCTAGCCACTCTACCATAAAGGCCTGATTGGTCGAGCGCTGCCGAGATGGTTGTCCTTCTGCAAGGTTCTCCCATCTCCACAGAGGAACTTTAGAGCTCTGTCAGTGACCATCAGGTTCTTGGTCACCTCCCTGACCAAGGCTCTTCTCCCTCGATTGCTCAGTTTGGCCGGGGCGGTCAGCTCTTGGAAGAGTCTTGGTGGTTCCGAACAGGCCATTGAGGCCACTGTGTTCTTGGGGACCTTAAATGCTGCAGAAATGTTTTGGTACCCTTCCCCAGATCTGGGCCTCGACACAATCCTGTCTTGGAGCTCTATGGACAATTCCTTTGCACTTACGGCTTGGTTTTTGGTCTGACATGCACTGTCAACTGTGGGACCTTATATAGACAGGTGTGTGCCTTTCCAAATCATGTCCAATCAGTTGAATTTATCACAGGTGGACTCCAATGAAGTGGTAGAAACATCTCAAGGATGATCAATGGAAACAGGACTCAAGTGAGCTCAATTTCGATTCTCATAGCAAAGGGGCTGAATACTTATATAAATCATGTATTTCTGTTTATATTTAATAAACTTGCAAACATTTCAAAACACCTGTTTTCGTTTTGTCATTATGGGGTATTGTGTGTAGATTACTGAGGATTTATGATTTTTTTAAAAAAATACATTTTAGAATAAGGCTGTAACGTAACAACGTGGAATAAGTCAATTGGTCGGAATACTTTTCGAAGACACTGTATATAACTCTAATATACAAAACATTAGGAACACCTCTTTCCATGAGACTGACCAGGTGAATCCAGGTGAAGGCTATGATCCCTTATTGATGTCACCAGTTAAATCCACTTCAATCAGTGTAGATAAAGGGCAGGAGACAGGTTAAATAATTGTTTTAAAGCCTGGAGACAATTGAGATATGGATTGTGTATATGTGCCATTCAGAGAGTGAATGGGCAAGACAAAAGATTTAAGTGCCTTTGAACAGGGTATGTTAATAACTGCAGCGCTGCTGGGTTTTGTCACACACAACAGTTTCCCGTGTGTATCAACAATGGTCCATCACCCAAAGGACATCCAGCCAACAGCAGGCCTGTGGTCGAATACGGGTCATTGATGAAAGAGGACGAAGGAGGCTGGCATGATTTGTGCAGAGCAACAAACGGGCTACAGTTAGTCAACTGACAGTCCAGTACAACATTGGTGCCCAAAGACCAATAAAAGAATGCACAACTCATCGTACCTTGACTCGAATGGGGTTTGGCAGCCGACAACCTTACAGAGTTCCACTTCTTTCAGCATAAAAACAAGAAACTGCGGTTGCAGTGGGCTAAGGAACGAAAACACTGGACACTGGAGAATGTGAAAAACATTGCCTTGACTGATGAATCCTGGTTCCTGCTGTTTCACACTAATGTGAGGACTAGGGTATGGAGAAAACCACATGAGTACATCCATCATGGCGTGTGTCAACATTGCAGGCTGCAGGTGTGGGGTATGTTTTCATGGCACACATTGCTCCACTTTTATCAAGAGGCCCAGCGTTTTGAATGCTACAGAATATCTGAACATCATTGCCAATTAGGTGCATCCTTTCATGGCGGCATTGTATCCATCTGCGAACAGATTTTTTTCAGCAGGATAATAGAGACCCACAGTGGAGGTGTCATAATACCCATAAAACCTAGTGGTCAAACAGGGAAATGATTCTAATTGTTTTTCTACCGTTCATTTTTCCCGTAGGGGATTTTAGAAACACTCCAAATAAGTGTTTCCTGTAGGCTTACCCTAGCGTGACGTTTTGATAACTGTCAATCTCTCTGACAAGGTGAGTTTCATCAATATATGCGGGTCTATTTACTCTCAGATTCTAAAATGCTAAATCCCATCAAAGTAGACATGCAAAACGACCAATCCCTGCAAGATCCTGGATCTCATATCTAGCAGACCCCTTTGCTAACAGGTATTGTGTCAATTTAAAACTTGCACAAGACATTTCACAGAATTCTCAATTTAAGACATTTTGCCAATTTATTCATTACTACATTTCGCTAACATTAAATTGTTCATCCAGAGATTATTACCTTTGCCTTGATTTGGCAGTCTCGTCCAGATCATCATGCCATTTTGAAGTTTTTTACGTCACGTTAGCAGCTAATTAGCATATCATTTTTGGAGGGTAAATACAGGCGAATATATTGATAAAAGTCACCTTGTCCAAGAGTTACACGGTTATCAAAACGTCACACCAGGGTAAGCCTACACGAAACACAGCCCTTATTTTAAGTGTTTCTAAAATCCCCTATGCGGGGAAAAAATAATATTACCAACAATTGGAACCATTTCACTGTTTGACCACAAGGTTTTAAGGGTATTATGACTCGTACTGTAGTACTCTATGCCGTATGACACAAGGCTAGGATTGTCCAGGAATGGTTCCACCAACATGACAGTGAATTCAGCTTACTGTAGTGGCCTGCCCAGTTACCAGATCTCAATCCAATTTTAGCATCTGTTGGATGAGATGGAACGAGGTATTCGGAGTACAGATCTACTACCAGCCAACTTGACACAGCTGACAGAACCGTTGGAGTGGACATGGGCCAGCATCCCTGTGGAATGCTTTCGACACCTTGTCGAGTACATGCCCCGAGGAAATTGAGACTGTTCTGAGGGCAAAAAGGGGTGCAACTCAATATTAGGATTGTGTTCCTAATGTTTTGTACACTCAGAGTATCTTGATTAGATAAGTATTCAACCCCCTGAGACAGTACATGTTAGAATCACCTTTGGCAGTGATTACAGCTGTAAGTCTTTCTGGGTAAGTCTCTTAAGAGCTTTCCAAATCCTGATAGTGCAACATTTGCCCATTTTTTTATTCTTTTCAAAATTCTTTAAGCTCTGT
Organism: Salmo trutta; assembly: GCF_901001165.1. Classification (NCBI taxonomy): domain Eukaryota; kingdom Metazoa; phylum Chordata; class Actinopteri; order Salmoniformes; family Salmonidae; genus Salmo; species Salmo trutta. The sequence continues at coordinate 4,555,022 of NC_042989.1, forward strand.
CAAATTGGTTGTTGATCTTTGCTAGACAACCGTTTTCAGGTCTTTCCATCGATTTTCGGCCACTCAGGAACATTCACTGTCGTCTTGGTAAGCAACTCCAGTGTAGATTTGGCCTTGTTTTAGGTTATTGTCCTGCTGAAAGGTGAATTCATCGGTGTCTGGTAGAAAGCAGACTGAACCAGGTTTTCCTCTAGGATTTTGCCTGTGCTTAGCTCCATTCCGTTTCTCATTTTTATCCTGAAACTCTCCGGTCCTTAACGATTACAAGCATACCCATAACACCACTATGCTTGAAAATATGGAGAGTGTATGGAGTGTTACTGTGTATTGGATTTGCCCCTAACATAACACTTTGTATTCAGGACATGAATGGCTTTGCCACATTTTTTTACACTTACTTTAGTGCCTTGTTGGAAACAGGATGCATGTTTTGTAATATTTTTATTCTGTACAGGCTTCCTTCTTTTCACTGTGAATTAGGTTAGTATTGTGTAGTAATAACTACAATGTTCATCCATCCTCAGTGTTCTCCTATTTCAGCCGTTAAACTCTGAAACTGTTTTTTAAAGTCACCATTGGCCTCATGGTGAAATCCCTGAGCAGTTTCTTTCTTCTCCGACAGCTGAGTTTGGAAGGACCCCTGTATCTTTCTAGTGACTGGGTGTATTGATACACCATCCGACCGAAGTGTAATTAATAACTTCACCATGATCAAAGGGATATTCAACGTCTACCAATGGGTGCCCTTTGCGAGGCATTGGAAAACCTCCCTGGTCTTTGTGGTTGAATCTGTGTTTTTGAAATTCACTGCTCGAATGAGGGACCTTACAGATCATTGTATGTGTGGGGTAGAGAGAGGTAGTCATGTCAAACACTATTATTCCATTCAAGTTATGACTTATTAAGCACAGTTCTGCCATGAGAAAGGGGTTGAATACTTGACTCAAGACATTTCAGCTTTTCATTTTCAATTAATTTATTTAGAAAAATGACATCATTCCACTTTAACATTATGGGGTATAATGTGCAGGCCAGTGCCCAAAAAACTAAATTGAATCCATTTTAAATTTAGTCTGTTGCATAACAGAATGTGGAAAAAGGGGATGAATACTTTCTGAAAACACTTTATTTGCCTTCTGTTGATAAAATGGTCTTAGAGTAGAAATGGTTGCTAACTAAAGCTTTTTGTTGTGCTTCATCTCAATATTTTAGAAGATTAACTGGGAGGACTTAGCTGCTAAGAGGGTGCCTGCCCCGTTCAAGCCGGTGATCAGGGATGAGCTAGATGTCAGCAACTTTGCGGAGGAGTTCACTGAAATGGACCCCACCTACTCCCCTGCAGCTCTGCCTCAGAACTGTGACCGCATCTTTCAGGTGTGTCACTGTGTGTCTCTGTGTGTATGTGTGATGGACCCCATCTATTCCCCTGCAGCTCTGCCTCAGAACTGTGACCTTAACTTCTCTGGTTGGTCAGAGGTTTTTGACAATGCATCTTTCAGATGGGATGGGAAGTGGTTGATTATGCTTCTTAATACAGTCGGTCTGCGTTAAAATGCCTTGCCCAAATTGTCAAATGATGTTTAATTTAGTTAAACTTCAACATTATTTTGTTTACATTCATTGTAAACTCTTGACGTGTGGTAGATGGTGTCACAGATGACGCTGTTTCTACGTACAGTACCAGTCAAAAGATTCCAGGGTTTTTCTTTATTTTACCATTTTCTACATTGTAGGATAATAGTGAAGGCATCAAAACTATGAAATAACACATGGAATCATGTAGTAACCAAAAAAGTGTTTGACAAATCAAAATATATTTGAGATTTTTCAAAGAAGCCACCCTTTGCCTTGATGACAGCTTTGCACACTCTTGGCATTCTCTTAACCGGATTCACGAGGTAGTCGACAGGAATGCATTTCAATTAACAGGTGTGTCTTGTTAAAAGTTATTTTGTGGAATTGATTTCCTTAATGCGTTTAAGCTAATCAGTTGTGTTGTGACAAGGCAGGGGTGGTATACAGAAGATAACCCTATTTGGTAAAAGACCAAGTCCATATTATGGCAAGAACAGCTCAAATAAGCAAAGAGAAACAACAGTCCATCATTACTTTAAGTCATAAAGGTCAGTCAGTCTGGAACATTTCAAGAACTTTGAAAGTTTCTTCAAGTGCAGTCGCAAAAACCATCAAGCGCTATGATGAAACTGGCTCTCATGAGGAAGACCCAGAGTTACCTCTGCTGCAGAGGATAAGTTCATTAGAGTTACCAGCCTCAGAAATTGCGGCCCAAATAAATGCTTCAGAGTTCAAGTAACAGACACATCTCAACATCAACTGTTCAGAGGAGACTGCGTGAGTCAGGCCTTCATGGTCGAATTGCTGCAAAGAAACCACAACTAAAGGACACCAATAATAAGAAGAGACTTGCTTGGGCCAAGAAACACGAGCAATGGACATTAGACTGGTGGAAATCTGTCCTTTGATCTAATGAGTCCAAATTTGAGATTTTTGGTTCCAACCACCGTGTCTTGGTGAGACGCAGAGTAGGTGAACAGATGATCTCTGCATGTGTGGTTACAACCATGAAGCATGGAGGAGGAGGTGTGACGGTGCTTTGTTGGTGACACTGTCAGTGATTTTATTTAGAATTCAAGGCACACTTAACCAGCATGGCTTCCGCAGCGATACGCCATCCCATCTGGTTTGCGCTTAGTGGGACTATCATTTGTGTTTCAACAGGACAATGACCCTACACACCTCCAGGCTGTGTAAGGGCTATATTACCAAGGAGGAGGGTGATGGCGTGCTGCATCAGGTGACCTGGCCTCCACAATCACCTGACCTCAACCCAATTGAGATGTTTTGGGATGAGTTGGACCGCAGAGTGAAGGAAAAGCAGCCAACAAGTGCTCAGCATATGTGGAAACTCCTTCAAGACTTTTGGAAAAGCATTCCAGGTGAAGCTGGTTGAGAGAATACCAAGATTGTGCAAAGCTGTCAAGACAAAAGGTGGCTACTTTGAAGAATATAAATATATTTTGATTTGTTTAGCACTTTTTTGGGTTACTATATGATTCCATATGTGTTATTTCATAGTGTTGATGTATTCACTATTATTCAACAATGTAAAAATAAAAACCCTTGAATGAGTAGGTGTGTCCATACTTTTGACTGGTACTGTATGTATTTGACTCCTCAGCTATTGACGTTGTTTAGAAAATCCTCAATTGCTTGCTTTAGTCAGTGCCTGCCCGTCTGTGTGTACATTGGTATTCAAATTGACTAAAGGGCTTTTCATTTAAGGCGTATAATTATAGTCATATGCAGTTCTGATGGACCTGACAGATGTGAAGGACTATTTATGCTATAGTTTTCAACCATAATGTGTCCCAGAGCCCCTATTCATAAAGCATCTCAGAGCATGAGTGCAGATCGAGGATCCATTTTTGCCTTTTTAGATCATAATTATATGGACGGAGAGACCTGATCCTAGATCTGCACTCCTACACTGAGACACTTTGTGAATACAGCTGTATGCCAGCTTTTGGTTGAGTGTCTGATTGATGTAGGCTATTGAGCAAAATCTCAGCTGTGATTGCCATGCCTTCTGGCTCCTCGAGCCTGGCTGATCAATAGGCCCATTATAAGGGCTTCTCTCTTTTTCTCTGCTGGAATAAAAGGTTACGGTTCCAGAGAATCACCATGTCTGCCTCAATTACGCCTTAAACCTATGATTGCCAACTTCATCTTGGCTTGTTTTATTTCATGCACGCAGCCCGAATTTCACATAATACTCGAATTTGTGGGCTAGTCTTTATAATTTGAAGCCAGGCCTGAGAAATTGCGTTAGAGAGAACTGCTGCTATCACAACTTTTAACTCTGGGGTCTGCTCTCCCGCCTCGCCTCACAAAACAAAATTAAATTGCATTAGAGCCCCGACGAGATGTAATTTCACAGCAGCGCAATCAGATATTGATGCCTGGCAATTAGGGTATTCTCATGCATCCATCCCCATCCATCCATCCATCTGTCCATCCATAGCTTTTACTCTGCATGCATTCCACGCAGCTGTGTGTGTGTGTGTGTGTGTGTGTGTGTGTGTGTGTGTGTGTGTGTGTGTGTGTGTGTGTGCTAGCTAGCTAGCTAGCTCTGGGGCCCTTCATAGCTGGAACCAGGCATCACATCCCAATCCCATCATAGATGACAGTTCTAACAATGAGCGCAGGTGGACCACCGATGAATGGCAGCCATTGTCGTGCTGACGCCACAGTTGTTACAGGATTGACAGGTTATAATGTAGTTATTGAGTGAAATAAACGCTGCATGCCTTTTCAGTAAAATGAAAAACAAAGTTTTGAAATTCAGAGTTGAACGCAACCTAGTCTACTTTGGTGTCGATGGCCTTCTTTCACATCCACCATTGTTACTGCAACGATGCTGAAAAGGACGTCTCGGGTAAGCTCTATAATGTGAAGGGTATACCGTTCTCTTTCCTGTGCTTCATATGACCAGATATATTATATTAAACCCCCTCTTATGTGTGTCCTTTTGTACTTGTTCATGGCCACCTCTCGCTTCACATTTATGCTTCATGTAATACCCTCTCTCTGTCTCTCCGTCTCTGTCCTGGTTACAGGGCTACTCGTTCATGGCCCCCTCCATCCTGTTCAAGTGGAACGCTGTAATGGACGACACACTCCAGCTGTGTGGAGGATCAGAGTCGCAGAGGCCGGGGTCTGCTGCTGTGGCCCGCAGCGCCATGATGAAGGTACACCCCTGTCTGTGTGTAGTACAGTTAGATGGATAGGGTTGTATTTATTCCCTCCACCTGAACACACTTAGCTTAATAGCTTAGCTGCAGCCACTAAGAAAGAGGAGTTTTCTCCCTGAGCAACGCTTACTTTCAGGTATGAGGTTTTTGCATTCGTCTTTTCAGGTCCTTCCGGTAGTGAATAATTTAGCTACTGTATTTTTTGTATTCTATTTTTAGTTTCACCTTTGGCTCAGGTGTGGCGTTGACTAATTAGCGACCGATAACGGTGTTGTGAAAACGGCGTTCTTTGTGATTTGGTAAGACAATCTTCTCTTTAGGACTCTCCGTTCTATATGAACTATGAGATGGACCTGAAGGACAATGCTCTGGGCGAGGGCAGCTTCTCCATCTGTAGGCAATGCACCCACAAGAAGACTGGCCAGAAGTACGCTGTGAAAATCGTCAGCAAGAGGTACTGTACCATAGGCTAGCCTGGTCCCAGATCTGTTTGTGCTGTATGACCAGCTCATACACTATTGTGATTGTCATGACAAACTGTACCAGGATCAGACCGGCCCTGCCCGGAGTTCACTGATGTGTGGTTATTGGGAGTTGGCTAGCTAACTAGATAAGACGTTGTAGTATTACATTTTTTTAAAGAAGAAGAAAAAAGTAGAACCCCGTTGTTCAAATACTACATCCAACTTTAGTTTAACAACTAGCGACCTAATCATGAGATTTTTGCCTCTTAGGGAGGCTAAAAGAGGCAAGTTGAGCCATAATCCAAGAGGAAGTTATGTCACTTTACTGGAAACTTGAGGACATTACTTTTTGCTATAATATCCCATTGATGCCCTTCCACTGAACATACATGTACACTGCCTTTCCAGCCCAAACTGCCTCAGTTTCATCCCAAGCCGACTTTGAATCGCCATTTTTTTTTTTAAATGGTTTTACTTTTTATACGATTTGAGATTCTTTGAAAAGCACTATACAAGTTCAAAAATGTATTATTGTGCCATTTTTTTCAGTGCAACTTTTCAATTTTGCTGATTTTAAATAAAACGATTATTTTGGAGAAGAATGTAGCGCGCCATCCGTTCAACATTTGAATTCAATTTGTTTGGTCTCACTGGATGTGATGTAAATTCCAGGCCACCAGACCTTGCAGGAGACTTCTCTGCACCTGTTGGCTGCTGGAGGATGAAGTGTGCCAACACTTCCCTGACAGGAATAGGCTTCAGTGGTGACACTGAACTTACGAGGGTGACACTGCGTGACAGGTGACCCCTTCTGATGACACTTTGCGTCTGGTCTCTCCCATGTCCCCTCAAGGATGGAGGCCCAGACACAGAAAGAGATTGCGGCTCTGAAACTCTGCGACGGCCACCCCAACATCGTCAAGACTCATGAGGTATACCATGACCAGGTAAGGTTAAATAAAAAAAAACTGCTTATCTTTAAATGTTAGTCTCATTTAGATAACATCTCTTTTGTAAGAAGCGCCTGTTATCTATGCTGTCTTTGCTATTCTGGTTAGAAGTGCGTGCTATAGAGTCAGTGGAAACATTGCATTACATTATATTTCAGTCATTCGGCAGACACTCGCTGGATTCACTGAAGTTGGCAAAACGACCACGTAATTTCATTGAACTTTAATTTATTACAGTTTCTTCTCATTGAGAGAAAATCTATTTTACAAGAGAGACCTGATATCACAAGCATTGCCGGTAAAAGCCCATCTTCAGAAATGGCCATTTTCTAACCGAACTAGTGATCGTAAGACGAGACTAACGGCAGACGGCCTTATTAAGTCAGAAGTGGAACAGAGCAGATGAATGTGGAAGCTAGATTCCTCCTGGGACATTCTCCGTCTCCCTCTTCTCTCCTTCATATCGTCCTATAATAAACACTACACTATGCCCCCATATTTCAGATTGTATATACTGTATTTTACTGCCGTACAGCAGCTGTGCCACATATGGGCACATCCACTATAGGTATAGATGAATTAAACCTACACGGAACATATTTCATGTCTGTATGTGGGCCTTTAGATCTCATGAAGGATTTGAGCTTGGTGAGAGAGAAAAAAAACAATTTTCTCCAAATTGGGTCAAACAAGTGTGTGTGTGTGTGTGTGTGTGTGTGTGTGTGTGTGTGTGTGTGGCTGATATTGGTCATGTTCATTATCTGGGGCCCTTCAGGCCTAGGAGCAGCATTGTAGCTCTGATGAGCTCTGCTGGGTTGTTACTGTACTGTACCTCAGAGAGGGCTGGGCCTAAATGGCACCACATTTCCTTTTTAAAGTACACTACTTTTGACCACAGCCCTGGTCCACTATAGGAGCCCTGGTCAAAAGTAGTGCACTATAAAGGGAGCCATTTAGAATTCAGGCAGACCGAGGGCTGTTAACTAGATCAAAGCAGAGCCGCCTTGCTGCGGCTCTCCTCTCCCCTCTACCATTCTGCGTTCCAATTCTACACCTTTCTCCCAAAGTGTGCACTTGCACACTCCCCGTCAATTGGGACACATACCACCTGCATGGAGAATTGGGACATAGCCAATGGTGTCCAAGTGCGTACTTTGGGACAAGGTTGGAGAATTGGGATGCAGGCCACCTCCCCCGCCCCTTCCCTCCCTCTCTCGGTCTTTGTTCCCCTGTTCGAGCACTAATGAGAGAGCCTACTCTACCCGGCTGTAGTGCCAGACAGATGCAGGTACATTATTCTCTAGCCTCTTTATCGGGGTCCTTTCACTTCAGCCACTCTGTTCCGGTTTCATCTCTCCATCACCGTGAGAGCTGTATTGTTTATTAGGACATGTTTCATACAAAATAGAAATGTGGATTCAGTGTTTCTACCGTTTTTGAATTCTCCAAACAATTTCCACTGTTGTATAACCGCCGCCTTGGCTCAGAGCAATCGATCACAGCATGACGTTTCCTACCTCGAATCACCTCAATCTTTCTTTAAGTTACAAAACACACTTTTTATAGGGATATTTACATTCGTATAGGAACTATGAATAGTTGGTCAACATGACTGTAAGGCTCTCTGGAGACCCTATGGATAATTGTGTGTGTGTAACTTGCTGTGTCTTTCTCTTTCTCCCCTCCAGCTGCATACGTACCTGGTGTTGGAGCTGCTGCGTGGTGGGGAGCTGCTGGAGAGGATCCGCAGGAAGCAGCACTTCAGTGAGACGGAGGCCAGCCGCATCATGAGGAGACTGGTGTCAGCCGTCAGCCACATGCACGATGTAGGAGTGGTGCACAGGGACCTCAAGCCAGAGGTACTACTATTGAGAGAATGACTGCCCCCTCTCATTGAAGCTACGGAAGTTCAAGGCCGACAGCGGGACTGCAGGCATTGTTAGCGGAAAACGGGATCCCCCATTATAGGGAATGGAAAAAATCTTCGTGGCCAATCTTTGTGTAAATACAATACAAATTTGAAGACAATCATGTTACCAATAATTGCTTCTAATAAACCAGATATATGTCCTTGAACCGGTTATTTGAAAATCGCACACTGAAGAAGTTATAAGGATATTTTAGTTGCTAATGGAGGCCTGCAGCACCCTGGTCGGCCTTCAACTTGACTTACTCAGGGGGCATAACTGAGCTAGCCTGTAACATCACTTCCTGGAGTAGCTCAAACTGCGCATGTTACGTCTCCATGAGACGCCATCTTAACTGACTTCATTTGGCTTCAATGCGCTACTGAGTCTTCACGTAGGAATGAAGGGTGTCAAGTAATCGATGGCTTTCTCCATTTATACACGCTATCATTGGTATACTGTGCAAACAGATCTGGGATCAGGCTGTTGAACCCCTGGAAGTAAAGAACTTGAGGGACACTCCCAACTTATCCTGATGATCTGTATGTATGGTCTAGCTATATACAGAGCATTCAGAAAGTATTCAGACCCCTTGACTTTTTCCACATTTTGTTACGTTACAGCCTTACGTTTTTTTCCCCTGCCTCAATCTACACACAATACCTCCATAATGACAAGGCAAAAACATGTTTTTAGACTTTTGCGAATTTATTATGAATAAAAAAACAACTTTTACATAAGTATTCAGGCCCTTTACTCAGTACTTTGTTGAAGCACCTTTGGCAGCGATTACAGCCTTGAGTCTTGACGCTACAAGCTTGGCACACCTGTATTTGGGGAGTTTCTCCCGTTCTTCTCTGCAGATTCTCTCAAGCTCTGTCAGGTTGGATGGGGAGCGTCGCTGCACAGCTATTTTCAGGTCTCGCCAGAGATGTTCGATTGGGTTCAAGTCCGGGCTCTGGCTGGGCCACTCAAGGACATTCAGAGACTTTTCCTGAAGCCACTCCTGTGTTGTCTTGGCTGTGTGCTTAGGGTCGTTGTTCTGTTGGAAGGTGAACCTTCGCCCCAGTCCGAGGTCCTGAGTGCTCTGGAGCAGGTCTTCATCAAGGATCTCTCTGTACTTTGCTCTGTTCATCTTGCCCTCAACCCTGACTAGTCTCCCAGTTCCTGAAAAACATCCCCACAGCATGATGCTGCCACCACCACCATGCTTCACTGTAGGGATGGGGCCAGGTTTCTTCCAGACGTGACGCTTGGCATTCAGGCCACCAAAGAGGTCAATCTTGGTTTCATCAAACCAGAGAATCTTGTTTCTCATGGTCTGAGAGTCCTTTAGGTGCCTTTTAGCAAGCTCCAAGCGGGCTGTTATGTGCCTTTTACTGAGTGGCGGCTTCTGTCTGGCCACTCTACCATAAAGGCCTGATTGGTGGAGTGCTGCAGAGATGGTTGTCCTTCTGGAAGGTTCTCCTATCTCCACAGATTGACCATCGGGTTCTTGGTCACCTCCCTGACCAAGGCCCTTCTCCCCAGATTGCTCAGTTTGGCTGTGCTGCCCTTCCCCAGATCTGTTCCTCAAACAATCCTGTCTCGGAGCTCTAAGGACAATCCCTTTGACTTCATGGCTTGGTGTTTGCTCTGACATGCGCTGTCAAGTGTGGGACATTATATAGACAGGTGTGTGTGCCTTTCCAAATCAATTGAATTTACCACAGGTGGACTCCCAAGTTGTAGAAACATCAAGGATGATCAATGGAAACGGCATACACCTGATCTCCATTTCGTGTCTCATAGCAAAGGGTCTGAATACTTATGTAAATAATGAATTTCTGTTTTTTATTTGTAAAACATTTGCATAACAAAATGACCTGTTTTTGCTTTGTCATTATGGGGTATTGTGTGTAGATTGAGAAATGCTTATTTAATCCATGTTGGAATAAGGCTGTAACGAGACGTGGAGAAAAGGAAAGGGACTGAATACTTTCCAGATGTGCTGTACATGTTAATTGCATATGAATAGAGTATAACGATCAAAGGCTTGAATGAAGCATGATATTTTTTTATTTTTTTTTAACGTCTATTTTCTCCATCTGGCCAAATAGAACTGAAGCTGGCACTTTTTAAAAGTGGTGCATCTCATCCTTCCTGTCATTAATGGACTAGAAATGGTAACGGGTGTGCCATTGAGATTGCAATTATGCATTCAAATAGACTCTGGAGAAATAACAGAAAACGTGTTTCTCTCTTGAAACCCCGTTCAGAACTTGCTGTTCACAGATGAGAGTGAGAACTCGGAGATAAAGATCATAGACTTTGGGTTCGCCCGGCTGAAGCCCCCAGACAACCAGCTGCTGAAGACGCCGTGTTTCACCCTGGCCTACGCCGCGCCGGAGATCCTCAAATACGACGGCTACGACGAGTCATGTGACCTCTGGAGCCTGGGCGTCATCCTGGTGAGTGGAGGTGGTACGGAGAAGGTGTGAATCCTTATACACTTAAAATACATTGGAGGAGAAGATCCAAGGTTCCTTCCCTTAGAACGTCTCCTCCGATTGGGTTTTGAGAAGGATGTCGGGGTGTTCCAAATCCAACCTGAGCCTCTATCTGTACCACTAGCTACACTTCTGCTAGATCTGGTATTTAATTGATTCGATACAGCTACACACATTCTAGCTTGATTCAGCAGTTTTATGCTGGAGTTTTGTCAAGGCCATTCACAAGGGAAGCTGTTCCGGTGTTTTCTGTTTCCTGTGTTACGTGGTTAGGGCCTGTCTGATACCCATCTCTATGTTTTATTCAGTACAGCTAACATGCTGCTGTTCTGTTGTGTCCGGTGGTGTATTGTGCTGTGCTGCTGACACACATTAATATTCACCACTAAACGAAGATCTACCAGCAGCACTTATTTCATTTCAGACATGAACGCAACGCAATGCGCTTCACAGGTAAAAACAGAAGTAAAAAAATAAATAAAATAAAAACATACATTTTTACTACACAACAAACAAACATAAGTGGATAAATTAAAGAATCATTAAAAAAAAATGCACCCTAAGGAAAAGCAAAGCTAAACATGTGTTTTAAGATCTCTTAATTATGTCCACTGATTCGGCCTGCCTCGGGTTCTCTCTGGCAGGCTATTCCAGTGGCCGGGGGCATAGTAACTAAAGGCTGCCTCTCCCCATGCCTCCTGGTCCTAGGCTTTGGGATAGTTAAAAGGCCAGTGCCAGAGGACTTGAGGGACCTACTGGGTACATAACTTAAAGGCATGTCTGAAATGTATTGGGGTGCACAAACGTGGATTGATTTACAAACCAATAGAAGAATCTTGAAATGTATTCTAAAACTCCAGTGCAGAGACCTTTTTTTAAAACCGGTGTAATCTGTGTTCTCTGTCTGGTCTTGGTCAGTACCCGTGTTGCGTTATTCTGTATGTTTTTCAGTTGACCAATGGCATTCTTGGGAAGACCAGACAGGAGAGCATTACAGTAGTCAAGCCGCCTTGTAATAATGAGTCCCTCTGCATCAGCCTGAGATTGCCAAGGCGCGGCCGTTTCTATGTTCCTCAAGTGGGGAAAAATGTGTTTTGGTCACATTCCTAATGTGTGTTTTGAAATTGAGTTCAGAATCTAAAATAACACCTAGGTTTTTTTTTTACCTGGTGTTTTATCTTTATTGCCCGTGAATTCAAATGTGTGGCTAGATTCTGTGTGCTTTGGCTCCAACAATAAGTACCTCGGTCTTGTCTTGATTTAGCTGGAGGAAGTTGTGAGCCATCCAAGTATTTAAATCAATAATACAGTATAATTTATTTGTGGTGCTAAAAATCCTCTGGTGACACGTGTAAAGTTGTGTATCGTCTACGTAGCAGTGAAAATCAATGCCGTGCTTTGTGATAACGCAACCGAGGGGTAACATTTAAACTGAACCATACCGGACCCAAAATCGAACCTTGTGGAACGCCGCAAGTGAGATCTATTTTCTCTTGAGTTATGTTCACCAAGGTTGACAAACTCTTGACCAGTCATAGGCCTAGCCAGAGCAGAGCGGGTCATTTCATTTGTTAATTTTGATCCTAACTCAAAATGAGGGTTTCTTACTCCTTTGTTTACAATCAAGAGCAATGTAAACAAATGATGTATTGCGTCAAAAGATGGTTAAACAATCTCTTGTATGTCACGGACTGTCAGCCTTTGCATGGAAAGCAGTGTTTATGAATTGGAGAAGGGTTGCATTTCCCTAGCCCCATCCCTCAGCTGTTTTTTTTTGTTTGTTTTTTGAATCGCAGACTGTAGTTTTTACGACTTTTCTGTGGCCACATGAGGCTGTGGCATTGCTTCCTGCCAGCGGAAATGTCAGTGTAATTCAATGGCCATCTGAAGAGAATAAGAAGGGAGGTGGAGGGAGGGGGATGGGAAAGAGAGCGAGACAAGGGGTGAGAGAGAGGAAGAAGAGTAGAGAGAAGGAAGAGCGATTTCTCTGCGTGTCATCTCAAGCGTGCAGCCTCTGTGCCTCTGTCTCTCTGTGCCTCTGTCTCTCTGTGCCTCTGTCTCTCTGCGCCTCTGTCTCTCTGCGCCTCTGTCTCTCTCTCTGCGTTGGCCCCTGGGGGTAGAGTATAGTAGTGTGCTGGCTGTGTGAACAGAGCTGTGATGTGAGGCTTCCTGACAGACCAGGCTCAGTACAGCAGAGTGCCCTGGAAGCATAGCAAGCCGATGAGCGGACGCCCCAGAGACAGACGCATGCACGGCCAAAACGTCTGTTTAATGAGCTATTAGAAACCAGGCCAACCTTAATCAGGCTTAGATCCAGTGAGAGTACACCCAGTACATGACTTAATAAGCTCAGGTACAGTTTAAAGATGCGTAGACAACATGTATACACAACGTCATCATATAGGCCACATGTAGGATTCCAAAATATGGATTATTATGTTTAGAATATATGTATTTTATTATGATTATGTTCCAGTACACCATGCTGTCGGGCCAGGTGCCATTCCAGTGTCAGGGGAAGAGTTTGACCCACACCAGCGCTGAAGAGATCATGAAGAAGATTAAACAAGGAGACTTCTCCTTCGAGGGAGAGGCCTGGAGGAGTGTCTCGCAGCAGGCCAAGGACCTTATACAAGGTGAGCATGGCAGGTGGAGATGAGAGAGTTGAAAGGTCGGGGGGGGTTGATATGACGTCAACTTCAGGAATGCTTTGCTACAAGTTGGGAAAACATGAGTAAATGAGTTGATGTGTGAGTCGACCTTAGTGTCGTCTGGAAGGAGGTGTAACTCATCTAGAGTTCAGCGTGTCTTTGCTGCTGCTGCTCGCCAGCGGTGGTGTCTGTAATGTTCACCAGGTGTCTGTCTGGTCCAGGGCTCTCCAACCTTGTTCCTCCAACCTTGTTCCTGGAGAGCTACCGCCCTGTAGGTTTTTCCCTCCAACCCTCATCTAGCACGGCTGATTCTAACAGCTGGTTGATTAGCGGAATCCGTATGGCTGAATCAGGTTTGTTCCAACTGCGGTGGGAGAGAACCTACAGGAGGATAGCTATCCTTGGAACATGGTTGGAGAGACCTGGTCTGGTCTGTTCCCCCCGAGATGCTGTGTTGACATACAGTATTAATGCTTGTAATATCCATCGTTGGTGTGGTACCTATAGAGCTGCTGACTGTGGACCCTGACAAGCGGATCAAGATGTGTGGTCTGAGGTACAACGCCTGGCTCCAAGACGACAGCCAGCTCTCCTCCAACCCTCTGATGACACCTGACATCCTGGGCTCCTCCACCACCGTGTCCGTACACACCTACGTCAAGGCTACCTTCAACGTGAGCTTTATTCATTCAATCGGGAGGGGGGGAGGGGGGGCATGATGAGTGAATGGCAGGTTTGTATTAGAGGAGGCAAGGAGAGTTTTTGACAATATCCCCGTTTCAGTTCTTCCAAAAGGGATGGGGTGATGACGGGTATAAATCCGTTCATGTTTTTATGAATGTGTTTTAGCCTCGTGAGTGTGTTTTATTGTAGTTTACTATTGTTCATGTCTTGTTTGTAATTGTATTTCTTATGTTTATTGTGGTCTTGGTTTCTGCTTCTCCAGGCGTTCAACAAGTGTAAGCGGGAGGGTTTCCGTCTGCAGACGGTGGACAAGGCCCCGCTGGCCAAGAGGAGGAAGATGAAGAAGACCAGCACCAGCACAGAGACCAGGAGCAGCTCCGGTGAGAGTACCCACTCCTCTTCCTCCTCCTCCCAGACCCACCAGGACACCCACTCCTCTTCCTCCTCCTCCCAGACCCACCAGGACACCCACTCCTCTTCCTCCTCCTCCCAGACCCACCAGGACACCCACTCCTCTTCCTCCTCCTCCCAGACCCACCAGGACACCCACTCCTCTTCCTCCTCCTCCCAGACCCACCAGGACACCCACTCCTCTTCCTCCTCCTCCCAGTCCCACCAGGACACCCACTCCTCCTCCACCTCCTCCCAGTCCCACCAGGTGAAGACGGGTGGAGATTCCAACCCTCCACTCCAGCCCTCCAACACCACCCCTGTCACGACACCCCTCGCCCTGGGCTCAGACAGCGACCTTGCCCCGGAACACCCGCATCCTCCAGCCTTCCACTTCTCACAATGAGAGAGAGAGAGAGAGACAGACGGTGTATTAGAGGCGGATCAGCCTGAGCGAGGCTGATTCGCTAATCTGAATTTGTAGGTCAGTCTTTCTGTGCGGTCACATGCAGTCGATCTCAAAACATGCACTGAGCGAGCGAGGGGGAAGACGGCAGGGAGAAGGACGGCGCCGTCAGAAAGACAGCTGGACAGACGGCAGGGAGAGCCCTCTATCGTTCTCTTGCTCTCCTTCCATGGCAGCTCGCAGTCAATCAGTCACACGCATGGACAGCAAGCGCACGCGCGCCTCCAAACTGAGCATGCAGCGGGAGCAGGAACCACCTCCCAGTCATTGCTAGCAATAGACACACGCCAAATGAAAAGGGCTGCCCTATGGATTCAGGGCTAGACAGCAGAGAGAACCCTCTACAACCACAACTCTGTTTCAGTCATGTCTTTTTGTTTGTTTGTTTGTTAGTTTGTCAGGAAAAGTAGGTGGTCGTCCTGGTTGTGTTTCTTCGGGGGGGGGGTTTATACTGGTGTGCTGCGTTACTTTAAAAATGGAACGTTAAGCCACAAGTACTGCAGCTTATCACATTGGGATGAACCTCTAGTTTTTAAAGCAGAGCACATATTTTGCCGGATTTTATGTATGACAATAACGCAGACTGAAATTCTTTCTTGTTTTTATGTTAACTTATTAATGGTTCACAACTGTTTATGATAGATAGATATGCTCAGACCACCAACCTGAGATCTAGACCCAGTTTCACCTCATTGCAAAACGTTTCAATGGCAGGCTGATGTTATGTTTCGGGCCTAGTCAGTGTGTTGTTGTGGACTACAAATAGTAGGGTAGGATCCTCATATACATCAACTTGCCTTGAAGGTGCCAAAAACCTCTGCCTTTTCTACATTAGATGCTGTCACTTGCCCCTGTGTGTCAGACTAGAACTGTGTGTGTATTCTCTGTCTGTCTCTCTGTCTCTTGTCAAAAGTTTTAGAACACCTACTCATTCAAGTGTTTTTCTTTATTTTGACAATGTTCTACATTGTAGAATAATAGTGAAGACATCAAAACTATGAAATAACATATGGAATCATGTAGTAACCAAAAAAGTGTTCCAAAAATCAAAATATATTTTATATTTGAGATTCTTCAAATAGCCACCCTTTGCCTTTGACAGCTTTGCACACTCTTGGCATTCTCTCAACCAGCTTCATGAGGTAGTCACCTGGAATGCATTTCAATTAACAGGTGTGCCTTCTTAAAAGTTAATTTGTGGAATTTCTTTCCTTAATAGCCCTATTTGGTGAAATACCAAGTCCATATTATGGTAAAAACAGCTCAAATAAGCAAAGAGAAACAACAGTCCATTACTTTAAGACATAAAGGTCAGTCAATCTGGAAAATTTCAAGAACTTTTAAAGTTTCTTAAGTACAGTCACAAAAACCATCAAGCACTGTGATTAAACTGGCTCTCATGAGGAAGACCCAGAGTTACCTCTGCTGCAGCGGATAAGTTCATTAGAGTTACCAGCCTCAAAAATTGCAGCCCAAATAAATGCTACACAGAGTTCAAGTAACAGACACATCTCAACATCAACTGTTCAGAGGAGACTGCGTGAATCAGGCATTCATGGTCGAATTGCTGCAAAGAAACCACAACTAAAGGACACCAATAAGAAGAAGAGACTTGCTTGGGCCAAGAAACACGAGCAATGGACATTTAGACCGGTGGAAATCTGTCCTTTGGTCAGATGAGTCCAAATCTGAGATTTTTGGTTCCAAACGCTGTGTCTTTGTGGGACGCAGAGTAGGTGAACGGAAGATCTCTGCATGTGTGGTTACAACCATGAAGCATGGAGGAGGTGGTGTGGGGGTGCTTTGCTCGTGACACTGTCTGTGATTTATTTAGAATTCAAGGCACACTTAACCAGCATGGCGACCACAGCATTCTGCAGCGATTCGACATCCCATCTGGTTTGCACTTAGTGAAAAGCAGCCAAGAAGTGCTCAGCGTATGTGGGAACTCCTTCAAGACTGTTGGAAAGGCATTCCAAGCTGGTTGAGAGAATGTCAGGAGTGTGCAAAGGGTGGCTATTTTGAAGAATCTCAAATAGAAATATATTTTGATTTAAGATTTGTTTTGGTTACAATATGATTTCATGTGTTATTTCATAGTTTTAATGTCTTCACTATTATTCTTCAATATAGAAAATAGTAAACATAAAGAAAACCCTTGAATGAGTAGGTGAGTCCAAACTTGACTGGTACTGTGTCTGGCTCTGCCTCAGACTACTACAAACAGTTCACTGGTTCCTATTTTTAAAGGAACATAAAATTAATCTCCTCTCATGTCTTTCTCTGTATTATAGCGTTGCAGGACTGAGATGGTTGGTCCGCGTTCTTGGGGACTCGCACTGTGGTTTGAACTCTTGTGATACACATCTTGACATGTTGCTTTGCGAAGAGCGCCTCTACTTGGCTTTCTTTATCTACTTCCGTTTGAAAGCATTGAGCATTTTAGAAACGGCATTCTGTGGAAACACACTTTTTAAGGTAGCTTACCCTGTTAAGATCTGCGTGCGACGTTTCCTTTCTATGCAAGTACTGAGACGTTTGCCCATCCGGATCGTATTAGTGAGGATACTTAATGTCTGAATATCTGTGTGACACTGTCCGACTGTCAGAGGCTAGAACTTGTTTATTTCTGGACAACAGGGCACAGGGACTTTTTAGCTGAGGGCTTCATTTGAACTTAGTTCATGCTGAAACCATGAATATATTATTGCTCTCCCCATTTCATACTGTCCACTCCAAAAAAGGTCTGAACCTATAGCCTGGTATGTCAACAGGGAACACTGTTTATACACACACGCGCGCACACACACGCACTTCTTAGTTTCATGAACTAAAAGGCTGAACCCTAGAAGCTAAATAGTACAAAGCTCTTCTCTTCTGACTTCAGTCTGCATGAGTTCCCTCCCTGCTTCTTTTCTGCCCCATTAAACCTAAAGTTGTTTGGGTCTATTAATAGACTAGAGAGCACAGCCACAGAAGAGAGGAAGCATGGGATGGGAGGACCGGAAGAGAGGGGGGGGGGAGTTAAGGAGAACGGGATGGAGGAGAGGAAGGAGTGTGTCCTATATTGAACTCTCCTTTGGGAGCTGGGAGTCTAATCTGCTGTATCGCTGGCCTGTTTGTTCCAGAAAGGGAAATGCTCAACTCTCTCTCGCGGTTTCGTGTCATTTTAGGTCAGACTCTCTCCGAGCTGACTTGTCTTTTTATTAACATCATCTTCACACTTATTTGTGTGCCGCCCAAACGGTTTTGTTTCCAGTTTAATTTGTAATGTGCATCCTCTCTCATAGCTATGCTATTTTTGAAATAAGCTGGACCCCACTTGGCTGGTTCCAGTTGCCAGGTGAGTCCTGTGCCTGCTCAGCTATGAGGGCTGAGCCACAGCCTATTCATGGCCTCGGTTCTCTCCCGCCACTACATTCAATACTATTGGTGGTACAGACAGACACATCCCACATTGTCTTGGGCATGGTTCTCTGGAGCTTGTCTTCCTGAATAGTACTGTAGCGCTGGGTCCTTTCAATAGGCTATAGCCTAAATATCCAACCTTCTAACATGCAAATCAGCTTTAATATTATCGACCTTTGCACTTTTGATAGGTTTTTGTTTTGGACCATGTTTTTTTTGTTTGTTGGAGAAATTCAATTGATGGTTTGTTCCCGGTAGATAATTGTCCTCCATTTGGAATGGGACATCAGTCTACGTAATGTTTGACACTACTGCTCACCCCTTTAGTTACTGCCACGGCGTACGTAGCCTAGCCATCACTGTGAAAACAAAAACCTGTGTGTTTTGGTCCATTTGACATGCAGTATATGGTTTGGTCACTTAACACCCCATCATTCAGGTGTGCAGGCCAGCCAAACCATGGATGTTCTTCAATACGGCATTATGTTATGAACTGAAGCACATAGCGGTGTTCTGGGTCTTTTTTAAATGTTGTCTATCCATGTAAAATGATGGTGTGTGTGTGTATATGCGCTGTTGTTCGCTGTGAATCAGGTCCATATTGTTTTAGTCCTGTTAAAATGGATGAATCTTACGTGCATCCTAAATTTAGAAAATAATTTGTTGTACTGAGATGTTGTTTTATGTGATTTTTGGTTTGATCACGAGTTTCATAAGGGAGAAGATTTCCAGTCGCTGTTCTAATTCTGAAGTCTACAAGGGACATTTTCTTACTTCAAAAAAACGAGGAATCATGAAAACAACACCTGTGCTTCGATTTGAATAGCTTTAGCATCATAGTACATGTATTTATTTAAATTTGTTGTCGATCAAAAATAAAATGTAATTAATTTTTGTATTTTTATTAGAAAGTAAAAACTGTAAATGATGTAAACGTTAAGTTAATCAAAGGGCACTCCGTAGTTTTTAAGATGCCACGTCCAACGGCAGCCACCAGGGGACAGCGTTGACCAGCTCCTGGCTCTAATGAACTGGTACTGAGGGACCGTCCTAATTCTCTTCTCTGTAGCTCGTCATCCACTCACTGTGCAACATTAGCGACTATATATTTTATATTTATCCATGGAAAAGGCTTTAAGAAAATATTTGGAAGGAGTTATTTCATAGCTGTTATATCAAATATGTTAATTGTGTTTTATCTAGCTGGGCTAGAAATTGTATTTGCGTTAGGAGTCATAGAAGTGTACATTTTAAGAAATAACTAAAATAATAATCGTATTTTTCTTTGTGTCCTAATGCTGTAAATACTGTAATTATGCTACTCCATAAGATTCTAATCGGTATGACTTTTAAAAATATCATTCAACTGCATGTATCCAATGCATTGGGTTGTCTTGAAATGGGAACTTTTACAGAGGGAGAATGACATTGAATACTAATGAGAGGATTAAAAAAAGAAAAAAAAGAAGCTGTGTTTCGAACGATGAATTTTGATGTGATTTCTACTGTATTTTGTTTGTCAGGAAAATAAATAAGGTTAACGTTTGTGTGTGACCCTTGTATTGCATTGTTTTGGGTGAGAACGAGTTGAATCAACTCGCATATCATTGGAAGGGAGTGTGTTTTGTTTTGTAAACCAATCCTGTTGGTATTGCTTGTTTGTGGTTTGTTTAATATATCTGTTTAAATAAATAATGTTTATTAAAAAAAAGTGAGGGCATTAAGGTTTTTGATTTGAATAATGTAATACTGTAAAATATCTAAGTTCAAGTCTTGTGGTACGAATGTTTTTGGTAATACGCAGCTAAATCCGACTGTACCATAAATGAACTAATTTGGCAGAGATTAATATTAAAATGAATTGATGTCTATGATTATTTAATTACTTCATAGTGACTTGGTTTAGTAGAGATTGTTTCACATTCTGAGTAGTTCAAAGCTAAGCGTGGAGGAGTCCATATTTATAAACTGTATTTTCCTGCCAATAGTTACTGTTCAGTATCTGGACAGCAGAGGGGGCTCCGTGTCTGTGGCTCTGTCAGTGGTATTCCCAGCCAGTGCTATGTGAGTTGTCATGGCTGTGTCAGTAGTGGTATTCCCAGGGGGAATGTATGGCAGCATCATTCTACTACCATGTAAATGAAATGCAGTCACATCGGAGGGTTGCTTCAGTTGTGTCTGACTGAAATGTTGACGTGAAATTCAAGGAAAGAAGCCCCAGCGCACTGTGCTTGCAATATGTAACTTTTATGCCCAAATGTCCTATTCAGTCTGGATCTGAATTCTGGGCTTTATTCTTGGACAGTACAGCACTTAGTTGCCAGCCCTTGTTCAATTAAGGTAAACCGAATTTAATGAAGTCGCTTTCGTATGATTTTTGTCCTTTTGCAACTGATGCAGCGAGTGGGGGAGACAGAAAGAGAAGCAGACAGAACAGGCAGTCTGTGTTTTTGAAGGGGCAGGACTGTGGGAGAGGGTAGGGGTTGGGAGGTATCCAAGGGGGGGGGTGAGGGGATATGACTGGGGCAGCCGTATGATAGAGTGCTTTGAGGTGGGTTATGGTGGTGGTGTGTGTGTGGTAGGTGGGATTTGACTGGAGAGGGGTGAAGTGGCTTTGGATCCTGGAGAGAGACTGGAACCCTGGATGCCATTTCCTTTTGTTGCTCTCCAGTTTTGACTGGCTTGCCCTGGCCCAGCATGATGATGATGATGGGGCTGTTTCTATTCTCTCTTGCCTCCCCCCTTTCTACTCTCACCCCACCCGGACCCCCCTGTCCTTGTCCTGTTCCCAAAGCGATGTTCTGCATTCCTGGGGGCCACCAGTGAAGCAGCTTTAGATGGAGGGCCGCTGGTTCCTGGGTGGCCTCTTGTGCACCGGCCCCTGGGGGAGGAGACAATGTCTTATTAATTGACTGGGCGTCTTGTCCTGGGATGAGGGGAGGAATTTGGAGAGGGGGAAGAGGGAGCGGGGAGCGGTGACTGGTAAAGATTCATTGGACACTTTCCTCAATTTATTATTTTATGATTCACATCACTGGGGCGGGGGCTAATAATGTAGAAAAATTCACTAAAACTGTATATTGCCCAAAATGTCTGTCAGGATTTGTTTGATATCCCTTATCAAATACTATTTTAGTCTTTAGTTTTCAGCTTTAATGTGAAACTTGGTTTTGCATCTGGGATATACATTGCCTTTTAATTTTTTTTATTTAACCTTTATTTAACTAGGTAAGTCAGTTAAGAACAAATTCTTATTTACAATGACTGCCTACCGGGGAACAGTGGTTTAACTGCCTTGTTCAGGGGCAGAACGACAGATTTTTACCTTGTCAGCTCAGGGATTCGATCCAGAAACCTATTGGTTACTGGCTCAATGCTCTAACCACTAAGCTACCTGCTGCCCCTTAAAGTTTTCACAACTCTTGACTTTTCTACCTTTTCTTGTGTTACAAATGAGGATTAAAATGGATTTAATTGTCTTTTTTCTTCAATGATCTACACAAATACTCTGTAATGTGGAAGAAAAATTCTAACCTTTAAAGATGAATGAAAAATACAACCCTAATATATCTTGATTACATAAGTTTTCAACCCCCTGAGTCAATACATGTTAGAATCACCTTTGGCAGCGATTACAGCTGTAAGTCTCTTAGAGTAAGTCTCGAAGAGCTTTGCACACCTGGATTGTACAATATTTGCACATTGTTTGTTTTTAATCTCTTCAAACTCTGTCAAGTTGGTGTGTTTTGCCATAGTTTTTCAAGACGATTTAATTCTAAACTTTAACTTCGCCACTCAGGAACATTCAATGTCTACTTGGTAAGCAACTCCAGCATATATTTGGCCTTGAGTTTTAGGTTATTGTCCTGCCTAAAGGTGAATTTGTCTCCCAGTGTCTGTTGGAAAGCAGACTGATCCCAGGTTTTCTTCTAGGATTTTGCCTGTGCTTAGCTCCATCCAGTTTCTTTTTATCCTGAAAAACTCCCTAGTATGTGCCGATGTCAAGCATGCCCATACCATGATGCAGCTACCACCATGCTTGAAATTATGGAGAGTGGTACTCAGAAATGTGTTGTTGGATCTGCCCCAAACATAATGCTTTGTATTCAGGACCAAAAGTTTTAAAAAATTGCAGTATTACTTTAGTGCATTATTGCAAACAGGATGCATGTTTTGGAATATTTGTATTCTGTACAGACTTCCTTCTTTTTACTCTGTCATTTAGGTTAGTATTGTGGAGTAACTACTCAGTTTTCTCCTATCACAGCCATTAAACTCTGAAACTGTTTTAAAATCATTATTGGCCTTATGGCAAAATCCCTGAGCGGTTTATTTCCTCTCTGGCAGCTGAGTTAAGAAGGACGCCTGTATCTTTGTAGTGACTCGGTGTATTGATACACCATTCAAAGTGTAATTTATAACTTCACCATGACCAAAGGGATATTCAATGTCTGCTTTTTTATTTTTACCCATCTATCAATAGGTGCCCTTCTTTGCGAGGCATTGGAAAACCTCCCTGGTCTTTGTGGTTGAATCTGTACTTGAAATTCACTGCTCGACTGAGGGACCTTACAATTATCTGTACGTTTGGACTACTGTTGTACACAGAGTGACTACATGCAACTTATGTGACTACTGAGCGTATTTAGGGTTGCTATAACAAATGGGTTGAATACTTATTGACTAAAGACATTTCAGATGCCATTTTTTGTATTCATTTGTAGAAATGTCTAAACAAAATTCCACTTGGACATTGCGGGGTATTGTGTGTTGATCTGTGGCACACAATCTCAATGTAATCCATTTTACATTCAGGCTGTAACACAACATGTGGAAAAAGTCAAGGGTTGTGAATACTTTCTGAAAGCGCTCAATCTAACCACAGACTGAATAGACAGACCTACAGACAGCCATCTCATCCATCCTTCTCCAATCAAGGAGAACTTGTTGGGCAGTCAGACACTGTCGGGCAGGTTTGATGGAGTGGGACATGGGGGTGGGTGGGGTGGGGGGGGGACAAGTGCAGTGTCTCCCCATGTGGTCCTCCCCCCCAGGTGCCCTAACCCTAATCCCATTACATGTGTCCCCATTAGGCCTAATGGAGGGGGCCATTGTCCCTATAGCCCTCCCAATCACCCCAGACACCTTGAGTCACTAAATTCTGCCCCCTCCCATCATGTTTGGAACGCTTCCCACACAACGGAGGGTCTCCATGCCAACCCCCGAAAACCCCGCACCCCCAGAGCCATATACCGCCGTGTGGTAGACAACTCTCAATGTGTTCCTCATTTCCGATGGGCGGCAGGTCGAGATGGACTTCCACCGAGTGTGTCTGTATATATATGGCTCTGCTGCCGACCGATACGTCAGACTTTCTTCGAGCTAGAGATACAGGCAGGACAACTCACTTGATATTAGATACAGTGGAGGACAGGAGAAGTGTGTGTGTGTGTGTGTGTGTGTGTGTGTGAGAGAGAGAGCGCCAGAGAGTGAGAGTATGTATGGTATGTGTTGATGTATGTGGCTCATCTTGTCTTGCGTGTTTCAGGTGACCTGACACCCATGCTGCATCCATCACAGCGACATCGCCACTGAGACGTCATCACGCTGGAGAGGAGACTGATTGAGCTGACCTTCAGTCCTGCCCCAATGACCCCCTAGCTTCCTGTTCTTTATGTAGCCTGCACAAAATGCTACCCTACCAGAGGTATTAATAACACACACACACACACACACACACACACACACACACACACACACACACACACACACACACACACAGAGAGAGACAGATGGGGTCTAGTGAGAGGCTAGGGGAGGGAGCTGAGGACCCACTTTCAATTTACCCCAGTCTTCCCCAAATGGGGGAAAACAAGGGAAAGAGTGGTGTCCCCTGTCACACACGGACTCTAAAAAGCAGCTACTGTGCTTTTTCAAGTGAGGCATCTTCTCTTCTCAAGAGAGACAAAAAAGAAGAAGAATGCAATTGTGCTCCTGTGTGTGCTGTCTGTGTGTGGTGGAATGGCTAGAGAAGGAGAATGGCCACTCTGGCCTGGTCTGGTCACTTGTCTTCCCTGTGTGTTGGTCAGTGGCCCTGGGAACCTTACGAACCCTTATGGAATCCCTGTGAACTCATGTGCACATCAGGGCTGGTCTGATCAGATGAGCTGTGCTGCTGGTCCTTCTCTCTCGCTCTTACTCTTTCACCCTCTTACTCTCTCTCTCACTCCTACACTCTCTCGCTCTTACTCTTTCACCCTCTTACTCTCTCTCTCACTCCTACACTCTCTCGCTCTTACTCTTTCACCCTCTTACTCTCTCTCTCACTCCTACACTCTTACTCTTTCACCCTCTTACTCTCTCTCTCACTCCTACACTCTTACTCTTTCACTCTCTCTTTCTCTTACTCTCTCTCTCTCTCACTCTTACACTCTCTCTTACTCTCTCTCTCTCACTCCTACACTCTCACTCTTACTCTTTCACTCTCTCTCTCCCTCCTACACTCTCTCTCTCTCACTCTTACACTCTCTCTTACTATCTCTCTCTTACTCTTTCACTCTCTCTTGCTCTTTCTCTCTCTTTATCTCTTGCTCTCCCTCTACCATCTGCCAAACACATGCCCTTGTTGTCTGTGCTCATGTATACGTGCATGTGTGTGCGTGCGTGTGTGTGTGTGTCCTTGTGTAAGAAAGAGTTTAAACTCTGGGCAAATATGTGGAGGTCTGCCACAAGTCTGTGCTCGCCGGTTACCATGACAACGGTTCTATGCTCGGGTTTGGAACAATCTCATTTCTTTCTTATTTTCTTTCTCGTGGTTTTGAAGTTGATACGGGTTGGCCTTGAGGACCATGGAGCATAGGGGTGCTATCATGTTCGAAGGATAGGTCTCCTAATAGACTGTGTCAATAGTTTCTGATGTAATCATGTATACGTACTGTATTCTGTATTAATCTATTCACATGGTCAGCAGAGCAACATTTTTTTCTTCTTCTACAGGATCTCTCCATTGATGCATAGTTTTCATTCTTCCAAAGCGAAATGCCTCCAAGACCATGGCCATGCAGTCACTAACACCATTCATATGAAAAATAGACATCTTTTGAACAGATGTTTGTGTGTGGATGTCCTCTATCTTATACACAGCGAGCATGTATACATAATATATGCATTCATACACTGAGTGTACAAAACATTAAGAACACATTCCTAATATTGAGTTGCACCCCTTAAATATTTAGTTTTGCCCTTTCACCGTCTGAAAGGCACACATACACAATCCACATCTACATTGTCTCAAGGCTTAAGCATCCTTCTTTAATAACCTGTCTCCTCCACTTCATCTACACTGATTGAAGTGGATTTAACAAGTGACATCAATAAGGGATCATAGCTTTCACCTGGATTCACCTGGTCAGTCTATGTCATGGAAAGAGCAGGTGTTCTTAATGTTTTGTACACTCAGTGTACATACCTGCAGGTCTTGGGCTCTTTCTCAATTGTCTAAAGTATATGTCCTTTCCTCATAGCCTTTCTTCATCTCTAATGATTGGAAAATACTTCACAGGTGAAAACAGTATGGTGGAAGCTCGTCATTAACCGGGCTTTCACCTGGTCTTTCTAATCAGTGTAGATGAAGGAGAGGACTGATTTCGAGACCTGGTCAGATTCATCTCACACCCGGACCAAGGCTCTGGCTTTTGCTACACCCAGGCCAAGGCCTTGTTTCTGTTTTTCTATCACATTTGGAAGTCTAATTTCCAGGAGACAGCTGTCATCTTCTCCAGATCCTGATCAATCCACGACCAGGGAGATGAGAAGGGAAGAGAAGGGAAGGATGGGGAAAGACCAACAAAACCATAGCAGGGTAAATTGGTTGGCCCTTTTATCCTCTGGCCTTGCCTGGGCTCCTGAGTCCTTGAGAACATGAATTTAATTTAAATGATAGCTAGGTGCTTTCAGAGGGAGGAGAATAATGAGATTGAAATAGGGAAAGAGGTATATAGGGAAATAGATATATGTTTAAAAAGCAAGCAAGTTTTGTTAGGTGGCTCATTTGAAAAGGACTCATCCATTCAAAACTGAATTTACAATATGATTTTTACATATGTATGCATGACTACGTCACTTTGGATAAAAGTATCGGCAAAAATGTACATTATGACATACATTAATATTATTATATTACATAGGGTGCAATTTACCTTGAAATGAAGTCTACATGTTTTACTTTAGATAATACTACAACATACATAAAAGTGAGTACTGTCACGTGCCTCCTCAGATTTGTATAGGTTTTGTTTTATTTAAAATATTTTTGGTTGTTATTTCTCTGTAATACTACTAGTCACTTAGCAATTTTCTGAAGTTGGCTTTCTCTACCCCAGATAGTTTCCTAACTTCATAAATAGCTACCAAGACGCCATTTCAGGCTATCAAGTTAGAGTAGCTGGCGTGTCCATCTTCGCTGGCATGCCTGCTGGCAAGGTTGGTAGGCTTTAGAAAATCAAGCAATAACTATCAATCTTTTATCCAGATTTTAGTAGAGAAGCATTTTTCATTTTGTTAAAAAAAGAAACACCAGTCAGGAGGGTACAGACAGCTCAAGACGTAGGCTTAGATATGCGGAAAAATAGAGTATTTTTATATAGAATTAACCATAATTATTATGTCTCTAGATTTCAGGAAAAAGCTGTTTCAGATGTTTGAAAAATGCTATATTCTCCAATTTACAGTTGGGCCTAGCCCCGATCCAGACCACCCCCCAGCCAGCTTCATGTACCCCCCTCAGATTTTTGGGATGCAAGATGCCCGTGAGTACTGTTATAATAGTAGTAGTATCTAGAAAATGAATGTGTTTATTTTGGTTTTCCCTTCTTCTCTGCCCTCTCCTTTGTGATGGTGCGTGTTGATATTCCTGTAGATTAGTAAAGTTAACCATTAACCACCGTTGGTGAACCATTCTGAGGAGACCTAAAGGCGTTTGCATACATAGGGTCGGTTTGCTCCCAGCAGAACTCGGCAAGGCGACCCGACCGTCTGTGGTCTCATACTCCCTAAAGACCTTTGGTTGAAAAACAAGAAAAAAAGCGGCAATATTTCTGTTTGTCCCTCTTGAGCCACCGTCGCAACGACATAGCCAGAAACACTTCCTCAAAATAGTCAGAATTTATCTAAGCTAAAAGAATCTGTCATTAATTTGGACGTTTTTGCAAAGGAGGTCTTGGTCGCGCAATTTTACATATAGCTAAGATGTTTGGTGCAGTATTTTTCAAGTAAAATAATTTGCATGAAAACAAGTCGTCTCTCGTTGAATGACAACAAAGACATCATGTTCCCACTCCTACTAGGAGTAGTACTGTCTACCAATCACCGACGGAGTGTAGACGAACTTTGACCTGGCTCAAGAAAATTGTGTGCATGAACAGCCGAAGAAAATACCTGCCGTATACCAAAACAAATAAAGTAAAAAAAAAGTCATCAAAATACACTATATATATACAAAAGTTTGTGGCTGAATGGAAGCAAGTCCACCAGCAATGTCCCAACATCTAGTGGAAAGCCTTCCCAGAAGACTGGAGGCTGTTATAGCAGCAAAGGGGGGACCAGCTCCATATTAATGGCCATGATTTTGGAATGAGATGTTCCACGAGCAAGTGTCCACATACTTTTGTTCATGTAGTGTATATGCGCAAACTTTTTCGACTGGGAAGCATACGGCAAGCTTAACCTTCCACTGGTGAACCATGTGAGGAGGGCAATCAGGTCTCAGGGTGACTATTATCACAGAAACCAATTACTTTCTCTTCCATTAATTAACTTTCTCTCTCTGTCCCTCTCTTCTTTCTTTCTCTCCTGATAATGTTTGCTCAAGCTGTAGTTGGTGAAATGAGGTGGAAAAGTGTGGTTCTCCCTGGTGTCTCCTGGGTCTGTGTATAATAGGGCTAACAACTGAGCCCCGCTGTGAAAAGAGTGGCTACAATGTTTCATCTGAAGATGTCATCTCTCTGGGGTTCTCTCCTCCCTCCATTCCTCCCCCCCATCCCTCTCTCCTTCCATCCCATCCCTGTGGGCGTCAGATCCAACACTAATCCCCTGTGCTGGGCTGGTCGGATCATTATAGACTCTGATCTGGAGTCAGTGAAAGGAGGAATTAGCCTGGAACACAATCCCTGTGACCTCTGTGACCCCAATACAATGATTCAGCTGCTGGAGGTCCAACTCTGTAAAGCCTTCCATATGGCATAGACAAAACTGTTACAATGAAACACACAAAGGAAACACAGTAGGAGGGTACAGCTGGGAGGGTGGGGGGAGGGGTGGTGAGCGTGTGTGTGTGTGTGTTTTGGTCTTGGGCAACAGTCCTGATATCCAACAATTTGTATTTCCCTTCTGTGTGTTCCTGAGTATGATATGGATAGATTTTTTACCAAAGATGTGATCTAGAGTATTCATTTGTGCGTGTTAGCAAGCTTCCACTGATTCCCCTCACTAGATAAGCAGAGGCCCGTCTCGTCACACTCCTATAACCCTAAACTTTAGGTGGTTTTTCTTTAGTTCTCTCCTCTGCCTCTACCCTGGCCTCTCCCTAAGAGCCAATAGGTTTCCCAAGAGCCCCCTGGTGTGTTCATGTTAAGCAGCTCTTTGTGTGGTGTAGAGTTGGGAAGACCCCTGGCCGCCAAATACACATTACACACACAAGCACTCTCCCTTTCTATCTCTCGCTCTCTCTTTCAATCTTTCTCTCTATCTCTCTGCGCACGCTTACACACACACGTTTGTTTTACTATACCCTAACCACAACCCATTCAAAATCCTATTTTCCCTAAATCTAACTCCTAAACTGAAATGTCCTCACTTGTCAGAATATTCCTTGTGAGGACTTCTGGTCCCCACAAGGAGAGTAAAACCACACACACACACACACGTAAATAATGTACATTAGAGAGGGGGGCTAGCAGGACTACCATATCATTTACCAGAGGGAGAGAGTCACAGGTCTTCCTCCTAAAGAAGCCCATACATTAGAGTGAGGAGTGGACTAGGTGAATGGCCCAGAATCCCTTTGTGTTCCCTTTTTCACCAGACAGCCCTACAAAAACCATGTATTAACCCCTATGCTGCCATGGGCACCATATAGACACTGGAAGTATTTTTACTGTAAAGCAGGGTTCCCCAATTTGTGGTCCAACATTTTATTTGGCCCCTGGGCCAAAAAACAGTTATACACAAAAGGCTAAATACACCAGCAAATCAGCTTCAAGTGATTTTGAATTTAGGAAAACTGTTCCAAATGATTCCCATGCGTAATAGATTTGTGATCGTATAATCAGCAAGCAAGGTTTTAAATTATGTTTTAGTCAAATATACTGAACAAAAATATAAACGCAACATGCAACAATTTTAACGATTTTAGTTAGTTACAGTTCACATAAGGAAATCAGTCAATTTAAATAAAGAAATTAGGCCATACTCTATGGAGTTCACATGAATGGGCAGGGGCACTGCCATGGGTGGGCATAGGTCCACCCACTGGGGGGCAAGGACGAGTCAGTCAGAATGAGTTTTTCACTGAAAAAAGGGCTTTATTACAGACAGAAATACTCCTCAGTTTCATCAGCTGTCCGGGTGGCTGGTTACACGTGGTCTGCGTTTGTGAGGCCGGTTGGACTTACTGCCAAATTCTCTAAAACGACATTGGAGGAGAAATGTACTTCCAATTCTATGCCAATTGCACGCTCACTCAAAACTTGAGACATCTGTGGCATTGTGTTGTGTGACAAAACTGCACATTTTAGAGGTACCATAGTGACGCCTCTTGCATTGAGATGCAGTGCCTTAGACCGCTGTGCCACTCGGGAACCCCCTAACAGGGATGTAAACAAATTTGAGCACAAACTTTGATTGAAATATGTTTTTTTGTGCATCTAGAAAATTTCTGGGACCTTTTTATTTCAGCTCAAGAAACATGGGACCAACACTTTATATGTTGCGTATCTGTTTGGGCTTCTTGTGGTCAAGTTGCAGTCTACAAATTATTTGTAATTACATACTGGCCCCCTGGCAATCCGCTCAAGAAAAAAAGAAAGAAATGGCCTGCTATAAAACAAAGGTGGCTCATCCTATATAATAAATGTTAAAGCAGAAGTGCATTCCATATTTACCCCCGGTCATACTCACTTTCCGTCCCTTTCTCTCATACCTCCTCTTTTCTCCCTCTCCAATAACAGGGCTCCAGCTGTGTATCAGTTTGGATCAGAGGCCCTGTCTGTTTTAGGCAAATCTATTTGTGGAGCGATTAAATCATTCCTAGGCTTTTCCTTCCTTTTCCTTCCTATCCCTCCATCCCTCCCCCCTCCTCCCGACCAGTGTCTTTCTGGTCTTGATACACAATGAGTGGTAATTAAATTAGGCCCGTCTGCCATTAACATATGATAGAGGTTCTTTAAACAACGACGCCGTAGAAGGGGCAGACGGAGCGGTCTTCTGGTCAGGGTCCGTAGACGGGCACATCGCGCACCGCTCCCGAGCATGCTACTCGCCAATGTGTCCAGTCTCTTGACAACAAGGTAGACGAAATCCGTGCAAGGGTAGCCTTCCAGAGACATCAGAGACTGTAAGGTTCTTTGTTTCACGGAAACATGGCTCACTCGAGACACTCTATCGGAGTCGGTACAGCCACCCGGTTTCTTCACACATCGCGCCGACAGAAACAAGCATCTTTATGGTAAGAAGAAGGGCGGGGGTGTATGCCTTATGATTAACGAGACGTGGTGTGATCATAACAACATACAGGAACTCAAGTCCTTCTGTTCACCTGACTTAGAATTCCTCACAATCAAATGCCGACCGCATTATCTACCTAGAGAATTCTCTTCGATTATAATCACAGCCGCATATATCCCCCCGCAAGCAGACACATCGATGGCCCTGAACGAACTTCATTTGACTCTATGTAAACTGGAAACCACATATCCTGAGGCTGCATTTATTGTAGCTGGGGATTTTAACAAGGCTAATCTGAAAACAAGGCCCCCTAAATTCTATCAGCATATCGATTGCGCTACAAGGGCTGGCAAAACCCTAGATGATTGTTATTCTAACTTCCGCGACGCATATAAGGTCCTCCCCCGCCCTGCTTTTGGAAAAGCTGACCACGACTCCATTTTGTTGCTTCCAGCCTATAGACAAAAACTAAAACAGGAAGCTCCCGTGCTCAGGTCTGTTCAACGCTGGTCCGACCAATCGGATTCCACGCTTCAAGATTGCTTCGATCACGTGGACTGGGATATGTTCCGCATTGCGGCAAACAACAACATTGATGAACTTGATTTGGTGAGCGAGTTTATTAGCAAGTGCATCGGCGATGTCGTACCAACAGCGTCTATTAAAACATTCCCATACCAGAAACCGTGGATTGATGGCAGCATTCGTGCAAAACTGAAAGCACGAACCACTGCTTTTAATCAGGGCAAGGTGACCGGAAACATGATCGAATACAAACAGTGTAGCTATTCCCTCCACAAGGCAATCAAACAAGCTAAGCGTCAGTATAGAAGCAAAGTAGAGTCGCAATTCAACGGCTCAGACACGAGAGGTATGTGGCAGGGTCTACAGTCAATCACGGACTATAAAATGAAAACCAGCCCCGTCGCGGACCAGGATGTCTTGCTCCCAGACAGACTAAACAACTTTTTTGCTCGCTTTGAGGACAATACAGTGCCACTGACACGGCCCGCTACCAAAACCTGCGTGCCCTCCTTCACTGCAGCCGACGTGAGCAAAACATTTAAACGTGTTAACCCTCGCAAGGCTGCAGGCCCAGACGGCATCCCCAGCCGCGTCCTCAGAGCATGCGCAGACCAGCTGGCTGATGTGTTTACGGACATATTCAATCAATCCTTATCCCAGTCTGCTGTCCCCACATGCTTCAAGAGGGCCACCATTGTTCCTGTTCCCAAGAAAGCTAAGGCAACTGAGCTAAATGACTACCGCCCCGTAGCACTCACTTCCGTCATCATGAAGTGCTTTGAGAGACTAGTCAAGGACCATAACACCTCCACCCTACCTGACACCCTAGACCCACTCCAATTTGCTTACCACCCAATAGGTCCACAGACGACGCAATCACACTGCACACTGCCCTAACCCATCTGGACAAGAGGAATACCTATGTGAGAATGCTGTTCATCGACTACAGCTCAGCATTAAACACCATAGTACCCTCCAAACTCGTCATCAAGCTCGAGTCCCTGGGTCTCAACCCCGCCCTGTGCAACTTGGTCCTAGACTTCCTGACGGGCCGCCCCCAGGTGGTGAGGGTAGGTAACAACATCTCCACCCCACTGATCCTCAACACTGGGGCCCCACAAGGCTGCATTCTCAGCCCTCTCCTGTACTCCCTGTTCACCCACGACTGCATGGCCATGCACGCCTCCAACTCAATCAGGCGACACTACAGTGGTAGGCTTGATTACCAACAACGACGAGACGGCCCACAGGGAGGAGGTGAGGGCCCTCGGAGTGTGGTGTCAGGAAAATAACCTCACACTCAACGTCAACAAAACAAAGGAGATGATCGTGGACTTCAGGAAACAGCAGAGGGAGCACCCCCCCATCCACATCAACGGGACAGTAGTGGAGAGGGTAGAAAGTTTTAAGTTCCTCGGCGTACGCATCACGGACAAACTGAAAGGGTCCAACCACACAGACAGCGTGGCGAAGAAGGCGCAGCAGCGCCTCTTCAACCTCAGGAGGCTGAAGAAATTTGGCTTGTCACCAAAAACACTCACAAACTTTTACAGATGCACAATCGAGAGCATCCTGTTGGGCTGTTTCACCGCCTGGTACGGCAACTGCTCCGCCCATAACCGTAAGGCTCTCCAGAGGGTAGTGAGGTTTGTACAACGCATCACTAGGGGCAAACTACCTGCCCTCCAGGACACTTACACCACCCCATGTCACAGGAAGGCAAAAAAGATCATCAAGGACAACAACCACCCGAGCCACTGCCTGTTCACCCCGCTATCATCCAGAAGGCGAGGTCAGTACAGGTGCATCAAAGCAGGGACCAAGAGACTGAAAAACATATCTCAAGGCCATCAGACTGTTAAACAGCCATCACTAACATTGAGTGGCTGCTGCCAACATACTGACTCAACTCCAGCCACTATAATAATGGAAAAATGTATGTAGGAAGTGTATCACTAGCCACTTTAAACAATGCCACTTCATATAATGTCTACATACCCTACATTACTCATCTCATATGTATATACTGTACTCTATACCATCTACTGCATCTTGGCATCTTGATGTAACGCATCACTAGCCACTTTAAACAATGCCACTTTTATATGTTTACATACCCTACATTACTCATCTCATATGTATATACTGTACTCTATACCATCCACTGCATCTTGCCTATGCCGTTCTATACCATCACTCATTCATATATTTTTTATGTACATATTCTTATTCCTTTACACTTGTGTGTGTATAAGGTAATTGTTGTGAAATTGTTAGGTTAGATTACTCGTTGGATATTACTGCATTGACGGAACAAGAAGCACAAGGATTTCGCTACACTCGCATTAACATCTAACCATGTGTATGTGACAAATAAAATTTGATTTGATTTGAATGTAGGCTACCCAGGAGTCTCTCCATGCTACACTGAACAAAAATATAAACGCAACATGTAAAGTTAAGCTAAAATAAAAGATCCTAATCCTTGTCATACGAAGAGAAATTATAGATAAAACTTATTGGTGCTCATTGGACATAAACATTACACAGCAAGTTGGAAATCACAAATTCAACAATGAGTGGTTTGGAAGGCATTAGTGATCTGCACGACGAGCTACGACTGGGGAAAATGCTTTTTGAACTTTCATCCAACTCGGAATTGTAAATCGGGAACTCGGGCCTCTTTCAACAGCTACGACCTGAAGATCAATGAAGTCATCATGATTTGACCTTGTTTTTTTCCTGAGTTCCCATTTGTCTTGAAAGCACCATAAATCCAGAGAATACCAGACTTTGATGAAAACATATGCCCACAAAGGACTGCCGCGCCACCTTCCTGGTGAGCACAACACAACAATGTAGGTCCGAACATGTCTTGTATGCTACTGCATAAAGGATGTAATATGCCAGGGAGATATGTACACTGTAGCAAGCTGTTAATAGACCATGTGCCTCACCCTAATAATTTGGTCTATTTTCACCTCTTAATTTTGCCTACTATTCTGACTTGGTGGTGCACATGTAGCCTATAACCTGTTTTTGAGTAATGTAATCATCGAATATTGTAAGAGCTTTCGTTGTCTGCTTATATGCCCCCTTTATTTATCCTTGGGTTCAGACTTGGTGTACAGGGAGACACTGTAAGAACTGCCCATGTTCTGATTTCTGTCGCTGTACATTTCAAAAGTGCTGAACGAATATTTATATTGACTATATATGTCCTAGCTCACTCATTAATGTCTTAAACTAAATTATGTATTGCCCCTTATCCGCTTGTCTTACCCTTATGCCATAGTTTGTACATCTCAATTGTCAGTAGATACCACATTTGTTTAAGCAATTCAGTCATATCAGCTATGTTTTATTTAAAGGCAGTAAATGAGGCTGAATGAACTGTTTCTCTGC
Organism: Salmo trutta; assembly: GCF_901001165.1. Classification (NCBI taxonomy): domain Eukaryota; kingdom Metazoa; phylum Chordata; class Actinopteri; order Salmoniformes; family Salmonidae; genus Salmo; species Salmo trutta. The sequence continues at coordinate 4,589,856 of NC_042989.1, forward strand.
CAGACAAGACTCCACTGATAGCCAGGTGTAGCGCAATTTATGGTATTGTTTAGTGTTGCTTTGCTGGCATGCATCCCACATTTTTGTTTTTGAACCCACCAAGATTTACAAAATCACCACTGGCCATATCAAGATGATGATTAAACAGCATGATCATTACACAGGTGCACCTTGTGCTGAGGACAAAAGGCCACTAAAATGGGAGGTTTTGTCACAACACAATGTCTCAAGTTGAGGGAGCGCGCAATTGGCATGCTGGCCGCAGGAATGTCCACCAGAGCTGTTGCCAGAGAATTGAATGTTCATTTCTCTACCATAAGCCACCACCAATGGTTTAGAGAATTTGGCAGTATGTCCATCCAGCCTCACAACCGCAGACCATGTGTATGGCCTCGTGTGGGCGAGCGGTTTGCTGATGTCAACTTTGTGAACAGAGTGCCCCATGGTGGGGTTATGGTATGCACTACGGACAACGAACAGAATTATCGATGGCAATTTGAATGAACAGAAATACTGCGAAGAGATCCTGAGGCCCGTGACCAACAGATTTATCTGTATTCCAAGTCATGTGAAATCAATAGATTAGGGCTTAATGAATTGATCAGTTGACTGATTTCCTCATGTGAACTGTAACATAGTAGAATCTTAGAAATTGTTACATGATGAGTTGATATTTTTGTTCAGTATACATGTATACAATGTCACACCGCAGCCGAGTGGGGCTGTGACTAAACACAGTTGAGTACCAGAGCCGACAACAACACCCTAGGTTTACACCAATAGCACAGGGAGCCCTGAATAACACTACCATTGCTATCACAGGTTCTTTCAATTTGGGGTTGAGTGGAAGAACACGAAATGAGGATCAAAGGCATGTCGCAATTGTTCGGTTTCTATACTCACTTTGGCGTTTGCACAAATGGAGGATAACGCAAACAATTAAATCAAACAAAACTGGTTACAGTGGAGGGAAAACGTTTCAACGTTATATTTAACTTAAATCCGTATTTAATCAAGGTAATACTTCTCTTCGCAAAACCCAATAGTTCCAAAGGAGAACTGGCGCCGCATCTCAAACGCAGGAAACAAGGGTTATATACAGAGCCAATCATATTGCTCTATTAATCAATCAAGGAACACTTCATTAGGGCAAAAGCATGTGCAGTTATTAAGGGCCTTCGTCACACCTGTCACAGGATTTGTATGCTCCTTTTGGCTATCATTCTGTGTCTAGAGGCGGCATCTTGAGAAATATTTGAGGGAAATGTTCTTCTTTTGGGCATCATTTATTTTTTTCTGCATCTGACCTGGAGACAGTTGTTTTACTTTTCTACCAGCAGATGGCATACTTGCATTGGAATGGTTGCAGCCAAGCTCAGACTTATTCCCTTTGTCTCCCTCCCCTCACTGTCGTAGTCTCTACCTCTCTCTGTCGGTAGACTCTCTCATTCATCATTGTCTCATGTCTCCAGCCTGGTTGTCTCTCTGATTGTCTCCCGTGAGCAGAGACGCTTATTCTGATAACATTGTATGCAGCAGCAGCAGCCTGTCTGAGGAAGGTTGACGCCCGGTAGCTCCATAAAGGTTGCACTATGCATCTACCTCTGTATATGTATGTAGTTCAGTGTCTTCACTGCATTATACGGGCCTCTTTTTGTCTGTTTTGTTATGGAGCAGCAGCAGCCTAAACGGCCTTGCTCCCTATGCAGAGTGAACGGCTGTGGGTAGTACAAAGGGTGAAGAGTCTACTGCTCAGATGGTTGGAGTGCCACCTACAGAGTTCTATAATTCGAACACACCAAGGCCAAGTCCTCTGCAGATCCATTCCCTGCATCCACAGCTTTCTATCACATGTTTTACTCCCTCACTGTCTTATATCCATCCCTCTCTTACTTTTTTACTCCCCCCTCCTGCCCTCTCTCTTTTCCGCTTGTCTCTCTTGATGACCTGTGGTTAAAAGGTTTGGCAAGGTGCTCTGCATGGGCATCCATCTGAGCTGAACGTCTTTTCTGTTTGTTTGAGGGGTACACTTGACCTCCCGGTTTCTCTCGAGGGGAGAGAGAGAGAGACAGAGAGAGACTCAGGAGGAGACGGAGAGAGAGCTGCTCAAAGCTGTCACTCAGAGGTGGGTGAGCGGAGGAGAGCAGACATGGTCAACGGTCCTCAGGGAGTAAGCCTATCTGTTTCTGGAATCTCTCTCTACTCACACATAGTCGCACAGTACAACACAGGCATGGAAAGGATCTGTAAAGAGGGCCACCGAAACGGCATCACACACTTGGTATCTGTCATTGTGAAGTCAATGTCTAAAGAATATCTACAATTAATTTGCCAATAACCTCTTAGTTAAGGTTTTTATCACATCCACCCATTTGATCAGAGAGGGATAAACAATTTTACTGACACAGCATAGCTTTCTCTATATGCAAAGTATTTTGTATGTGTTTTCAATCTTCTGCCAATAGCTGCTCTATGTCCATATCAAGTCCTTGGAGATTTTGTATTGCTGTCTTTGCAAACTGACACTTTCCACTAACATGTACTGTAGGCTTACTCCTCACTCACCTACAGTAAGTCTTCTTTCTCCTTGATGCTTTAGAGAGGGTGACAGCAGTGCCCATGGCCTTTGGTCCTGGGCTTTGTTCTCACAACATTGGTCTACCTCTTCCCTTTACCTCCATCACCCTGTCTCCTTCTACCTCCATCTCTCCTTTGTCTCCTTCCATCTCTTGAATTAGTCACCTGAGGAGAGAGACTGGCTACATTCTGAATGTCACCCTATTCCCTACATAGTGTAAATTAGTGCACTATATAAGGGAACGGGGTGTCATTTGGGCCACAGCCACTGTAATGCCATGTTCCCTTTTCAGTTCAGTATAAAAACAGGTGTCAAAGTTAGTTACCACCAAAGTGCCTCTGCATTGACTCCACCGGACCAATTCTGAATTGTGATGGGGGGAAAAAGATATTTAGAAAATAACTGCCTTCGAAAAGATCAATGGGAAGGACTTGTCATGACTATCGGCGCTTTGAAACTTCTAAATGATCCTTCCAACTTGCCATTTTATTCCATTCTGTAGTGTTCATCAACTCTTGAGATGATGATAACTCTGATTTGTATCTTCAACGCTTGGTTAAGCAGGGTGTAGGGATACGTCCCAAATGGTACCCTATTTCCTATCAAGTGCACTGTTTTTTGACCAGCCCTGGTCAAAAATAGTGCACTTTAAAGGGAATAGGATACCATTTGGGAAACAACCTAGGTGTTTAGGAAGAGAAAAAGACAATACAATTAAATGATTAACGCTCAGCAGGGCCACCCACAATTAAAACGATTATAGAAATTAAACTGACATCATGCCACAGTGGAGAACTGATGATACCCGCCTTGGCTCGACGGCGTCTTTTTTAAAAGCAATTTTCATAATTCCAATAATTGAAATTACAGCATATTCATCCGTTTAAGCGGGTGAGGAGGGCTAAGAGTGGGCTACTAATGAAATGCAATCATTAGCATCCAAACAAAGTAATTGGTGAGTACTTTTTCCTGGGAGATAGGTGATAAAACACAATCACCCTCTGTTACATGCACCCACACAGACGCACATCCCTGTCACCATCAGACTGCAAAAGCAAGAATTTAAAGATGAGACCACCACTGATCCTGTACACAGTGTGTGTGCGTGCAGTGTGTGCTCTGTGTGTTATTATTCTGAAAACAGCACTGATTGCCTTGATTAAAGACCTTACTGTACCCTCTGATTTTGTTTGATATTTTTAGTATGGGGGTGGTGGTGGGGAGCACGAGGGTGATAGCTGTGGAGGGTGGATAGTGGGTGGACATGAACACTGACAATGTGAAATTCTTAAGATATTCAAGACATGTTTTTATTTATTTACTTTTGGTACTTTTGACCCTTTTTTCTCCCCGATTTTCGTGATATCCAATTGGTAGTTACAGTCTTGTCCCCTCACTGCAACTCCTGTACGGACTCGGGAGAGGCGAAGGTTGAGAACCATTCGTCCTCCGAAACACGGCCCCGCCAAGCCGTACTGCTTCTTGACACACGGCTCCCTTAACCCGGAAGCCAGCCACACCAATGTGTCGGAGGAAACACCGTACAGCTGTTTCCTCCAAGCACGATGGGACAAGGACATCTCAGACGGCCAAACCCTCCCCTAACACGGATGACGCTGGGCCAATTGTGCACCGCCTCATGGGTCTCCCGGTCGTGGCCGACTGCAACACAGCCCGGGATTGAACCCTGATCACCCTCTGGAGAGCCCTGCAGTTGTGGGCGGTGCAGTTGCCGTACCAGGTGGGGATACAGCCCGACAGGATGCTCTCAATTGTGCATCTGTAAAAGTTTGTGTGGGTTTTAGGAGACACGCCAAATTTCTTCAGCCTCCTGAGGTTGAAGAGGCGCTGTTGCGCCTTATCCACCACACTGTCTGTGTGGGTGGACCATTTAAGTTTGTCAGTGATATGTATGCCGAGGAAATTAAAACTTTCCACTTTCTCCACTGCTGTCCAGTCGATGTGGATAGGGGGGTGCTCCCTCTGCTGTTTCCTGAAAAGAGATCGTGGACTTCAGGAGACAGCCGGAGCACCCCTCTATCCACATTGACAGAACAACAGTGAAGGTGGAAAGTTCCTCGACATACACATCACGGACAAACTGAAATGGTCCACCCACACAGACAGTGTGGTTTATAAGGCGCAACAGCGCCTCATCAACCTCAGGAGGCTGAAGAAATTTGGCTTATCACCAAAAACACTGACAAACTTTAACAGATGCACTATATCCCGTCGGGCTGTATCACCGCCTGGTATGGCAACTGCACCTCCCATAACTGCAGGGCTCTCCAGAGGGTGATGCAGTCTGCACAACGCATCACTGGGGGCAAACTACCTGCCCTCCAGGACACCTACAGCACCTGATGTCACAGGAAGGCCAAAAAGATCATCAAGGACAACAACCACCCGAGCCACTGCCTGTTCACCCCGCTGTCATCCAGAAAGCGAGGTCAGTACAGGTGCATCAAAGCTGGGACCGAGAGACAGAAGCTGTTTTTCAATCTCAAGGCCATCAGACTGTTAAACAGCCAACACTAACACAGAGAGGTGGCTGCCTACCTACAGACTTGAAATCATTGTCCACTTTAATAAATGGAACATTAGTCACTTTAATAATGCCACATTAATAATGTTTACATATCTTGCATTACTAATCTCATATTTATATAGTGTATTCTATACTATCTATTGCATCTTGCCTATGCCGCTCTGACATTGCTCATCCATATATTTCTATGTATATATTCTTATTCCATTCCTTTACTTAGATTTGTGTGTATTAGGTAGTTGTTGGTGAATTGAAAGATTACTTGTTAGATATTACTGCACCGTTGGAACTTGAAGCACAAGCATTTCGCTACACTCGCAATAACACCTGCTAACCAAGTTTATGTGACCAATAAAATGTGATTTGATTTGGATCTGTAGTGACTCATAGCACTGCGATGCAGTGCCTTAGACCGCTGCGCCACTCGGGAGGCCTATTCAAGACATTTTGAGGAATCCATATTTTTTTAACAGTATGTATGTAAGAAGTGAGCTATGTGTGTGAGACCATTACCAACCTGTTCCACTGGGAAGAGGGGGAGAGGTAGAAGGATCTTCTAAGAGGGGAAGGGAAGTGAGAGGTTGAAGAGGTTGGATGGAGAGAAAGGGAGGAAAAGATGGCGAAAGAGACCCTATTGGATGGCGAGCCTTCCTCTTGGCTTGCCCCCACCCTCTCCCCCTCCCTCTTTCTCCCTCCCCCATCCTCTTGGCGTGCCTCTTCTCTCTTTGCCCGTTCCTCTGTAACCTCAGGTCCAGCGTGACTAGAGAGCTTCATTAGGCCTTCACAGAGGAGAGTCAAGAACATAATACAAGAGCCAACAGCACTGCCCGCCACCCACACAGAAAGAATAGCAAAAATGCACTGAAACCTTTTCCAGGTTTTCTCTCTCATCTCTTTTTCTCCCATCCCCCTCATTAACACAGTCCCCTGCTCCTTCACTTCTCCCACAACTTCTTCACTTCCAACTTCAATCTTCCCCTCCTCTTTGCCGGGTCCTGCTCTCCTCCTCTCCTCTCCTTCTCTACTCTCCTCCTTGAGTTGTATGGTTAGGCTGTTTCTCTCTGCTGAGTGGGAAGGGAAGGGAGGCCATTTTACTGGTGGGAGATGACACACAACGAGCCTTCCTCTCCTCCTCTCCTCTTCTCAAGTCAAAGGGCTTTATTGGCATGGGAAACATGTGTTTACATTGCCAAAGCAAATGAAATAGATAAACAAATGTGAAATAAACAGTAAAAAAATGAACTTCTCCCCACCACCTCTAGCTTGACTAATGAGGGCAGTGCTATCAACAAAAGAACCAGGAATGAAAAGGAAAGGGGGGGGGGGGTTATGAATAGCTTTGGCCCTGGAGCTTCTCCTCGCGTCATTCTGTAGCCCTTGTCTGTGAATATAGCTAAGGTTTCCCATCTGAAAAGATCGACATGTTTTCAGGTTTTCTGTCATCGTCTATCTATGCTATTTCTTTCTCCCATCCATTTTCTCCCTCTCTCTTTATCTCCATCGCTCTTTCTTATTCCTTAGCAAATGGGAAAACTGTCCTTCGTTGGATTCTGTTTTTTCAAATATAATCAATTTTCTTTTGTACACACCTTATCTGACCCTGTGGCAGGCATTAAGTGTTTCTTCTGCCTGATACTGAGGGTTGTGTTCAGTGTACTGATGGCCACAGGCCATTATAAATCTGGCTTTCACACACACAGCCTCTAAGCTTTGCAGCACAGAGCTATTGGGGGGGTTGAGATGTGTGGAGAATAGCATGGAATATAGCTGTCTGGTCTGTGATTGAGGTTTAGGACAGGGGGCTGTGTGTTGAGTACAAAGTCATGTTTGGGAATTGAGAGTACGGTCACAGGAGTCAAATGTACAGAACTGGACTCAAAGCGCTATGTCCCAAGGCCCTGAGAATGTTAGGGAGCTTAGTTACAACAGAATTATAATCTATATTCTTTTTCACTTCAGTTGCCACCAGAAGTTCCCACTGTTTGAGATCACAAAAAGTATTTACAAGAAAGCGAAGTTGGACCGCCCTGGTCCAGAGCTTAGAAACATCTTCAAGGATAACAGAAGTGAAGAAGCGACAACAGGGAAGAGTGAAGAGAATGTCCTATACTCTCCATCTCTACCTGGCTATCGTGATCTCAATACTCTGTGATTAAACCTGATTTTCACTTGTTGCTGTCTCGTACACCTGATATACCACAACGTCTTCAAAAGGCAAACATGAGAGAAGAATGAAAGAGGAGAAAGAAAACGCTGGAAGAATGTGTTTGATTAGCGTGAGGTTTGCTGTTCGTGGAAGAATTATGGTGGAAGTGAAGGTCATTGTGTGTGAATGGTAGAATGGTGTATCGAACAGAGAGAAGGGGGGGGGAGAAGTGAAGGAGACACATGCACACTGACATTTCTTAATCAAATACAGCAATCAGGAGACTAACCAACAGAACAGTGCGCCATTACATTACAATCCCTTTAATTCATAATCAAAAACTGGGCGAACGCGACAGAGAAATGGAGGGAGAGAGAGTGGGGGATAGGGAGAGGGAGAGAGAGGGAGAGATTGCGAGAGGCAGACATGCAGGTCATTACATCTCTTTTTACTGGCCTCATGAGAATTAATCAGGAGCCATTAGACTGTATTTACTAAGCACAGCAGGGGCTAGGATCAGACCTCTCTCTCTTTCGCTCTCTCTCTCCCTCATGTCGGTTTCCAGGGTAGATGGATGGATACCCTGATATGCACCCTTTCCCTTAACCTCTTTATAATTTAGTACATAGCAGAGGTAAGAGCAGGTGTATTACCCATAATGTGCAAGTGCATGCGCGTGTGTGTGTGTGTGTGTGTGTGTGTGTGTGTGTGTGTGTGTGTGTGTGTGTGTGTGTGTGTGTGTGTGTGTGTGTGTGTGTGTGTGTGTGTGTGTGTGTGTGTGTGTGTGTGTGTGTGATGGTATAGTGGATATACTGTATGCCAGCGGACACTGGAGTAGAGTACAGGGTTACTCTCTTAAATCAGCTTCTAATGGGCCCAGGTCCAGGCTGTGTTCTTTCAGCTGTTGACTCAGTCTACAGGCCAAACATCTCCCTCCCTCTCTCTCCTAATGCACGTCACCCATAATTCACCTCTCCCCATCCAGATCTGAAGTCTGTTCTCTATCCCCAAGAAATGGTCAAATCAGCGAGAGAATCTGCTACTAAAGGCCAACGGTAAGGGAAAGGGGGATACCTGGTCAGTTGTACAACTGAATGCATTCGACTGAAATGTGTCTTCCGCATTTAGCCCAACCCCTCAGGTCTATCAACTGTGTGCTACTATATTGTGGTGCGGATTGAAGGCCCGTGTACAGGTTCCCTTTCCACGCACAGGAAATTGTAGAAAATATGCATGAATTCTACACTGAAATGGTGTGACGTCTTATTATGATAGAGACTCCAGTTGAAGAAGTTGACGGTGTGTTTATCCAGTACCCAGTCAGGTCACGTGGTCTTCAGTACTATTATTATAGTGGCAACAGTTTTGCAGAGGTCTGTACTCCGTGTCCAGTCTGGTCACCGGGTCTTCAGGTGTCCAGGTGGGTCTGAGCAACCGGCTGGTACTTCAAAGCCTCCTGGCACCGTCTGCCCGGCCTGACCACGCCATTACAGCACAAAACCTCTTTAAACAACTGATAGCAACACAAAGAGGGCCACTGCATACTTTCTGTGGGCGATATGAGTATGTTTACTCAAGATTACCTGCTTTCACCACCAAAGGAGTCTGGATAGAGTCGGAGAGAAAGATAGCCTGGAAGAGAAAGGAAAGAATGAAAGAAAGAACAAAAGAAAAGCAGGGCAATTCAGAGCTTTGGTCATTAAGTTAGTTCACTTTGTTGTTTGTCTGTTTGTTGGGTGTGACTGAGTGGATAGAGGAATGTTTGGGTTGGAGGTGAATCATTTGCTCAGTAGTTCTCTAATGTGAAGACTAAATCCAAAACTAGGTGTCTGTGTGTGGTAAACTACTGCACAAAGCCCCTGGAGACATTTTGGGATTTCAGTTATGTGTCAAAGTACTGTACTTTAAACTCTTTTTATGAAAGTGTTGGGTTTAGGTGTAGTAAAAGGGTACCATGTCCATAGAAGAAAAAGAACCCCAGAAAAATGTGTCAATACAGCGGGTAATACATTTAAGTAGTCTGGCAAATGTTGCTGACGTTGAGATCTACTGGCCTGAATTATGACTTTGATCTCTGGCCTTTCTTATGATCAATTATTCATATTTTTTTAAGAGGTCTTGTAAATGTAATATATTCTTTGTACAGCTTATCAGCGTACACCCAATATGTTCCCCTGTTGATAATGCTTATTATGCATTAAGGTTGAACCAAAAGATTACATGTAACAAACATTTAATGAAATTGGAAAGAATGAAATATATATGTGAAATTAAATGAAACAATAATGTATGTTGATTCTAATATTATGTACAATATCTAATTATGTTGCCATATGATAACAATATACTAATGTTAACCTTTATTTAACCTGGCAAGTCGGTTTAGAACAAATTCCGATTTACAATAACGGCCTACCCCAGCCAAACTCTCCCCTAACCCGGACGATGCTGGGCCAATTGTGCGCCGCCCTATGGGACACCCGATCACGGCCGGTTGTGATAAAGCCCAGGGTTGAACCCGGGTCTGTAGTGACGCCTCAAGCACTGCGATGCAATGCCTTAGAGCACTGTGCCACTCAGGATCCACCCAGTTCCATATTCAATAGGCTGTAAACTATTGTCTTTTAACGGTTTCACTCAATTCATTCTAATCAACCTAATAATTATGACACCCTTCGCTATTGTCATCGGTTGAACTAATTGCATTGTTTGTCTACATAACCTGGTTCAAGCATTCATGACATTACCCTGAAGAAGGCACAGTGATGCCAAAACGTTGGTGGTTTACTCAATAAATTACTGTGAGTTTATATATAGAGTGTGCGACTCTCTTTAACCTCTACAGGGTTAGTGTCCCCCCGCGGGACTGTTGAGCTAACGTGCACTAATGTGATTAGCATTAGGTTGTAAGTAACAAGAACATTTCCCAGGACATAGACATCTGATATGGGCAGAAAGCTTAAATTCTTGTTAATCTAACTGCACTGTCCAATTTACAGTAGCTATTACAGTGAAAGAATACCATGCTATTGTTTGAGGAGAGTGCACAGTTATGAACTTGAGAATGTATTAATAAACCAATTAGGCACATTTGGGCAGACTTGATACAACATTTTGAACAGAAATGCAATGGTTCATTGGATCAGTCTAAAACTTTGCACAAAAAAACTTTGGCCAAAATCTAAATTGCTCCTAAACTGGAATAATACACTGTGGCCTTTCTTTTGCATTTCAAAGATGATGGAATTTTTTTTAAAAATAATACAAAGAAAGAAACGTTATCTTTTAACAAATCTAATGTGTTATATTATTCTACATTAATTTCACATTTCCACAAACTTCAAAGTGTTTCCTTTCAAATGGTATCCTTGCTTCAGGTCCTGAGCTACAGGCAGGCAGTGTCTGACAAAAAGTGTCCGATCCTTAAGAGGTTTAAAGCTATACAAATAAATAAATGTTGCCGACGAATCATAACTCAGTTACAAGTAGGATATAATGTTGTAATGCGCTGTGTAACTTTAACAGTCTAACAAAAACATCTAGACATGATCATTTTGCAGTAGTGTGTGTGTGTAGTTGGGGTGGAAGTGGACTTGTTGTAGATGGTGATTTCCATTTTCCTTCGACACTTGTAAGCCATCATCTTGGCAGCGAGCAGGAATGTGTTTGGAAGAGTCATGATGGGAGGCACACGTGAAAATAGCAAGACGTGGAGATTTTGAGAGGTTGGAGAACTTGACAATTCAATTTGACAAAGGTGATCATCATGAATACGGTGTGAGCAGCAAAAAGAGTGCTGGCACTTGAAGCGTGGAGCATTCTTGACAGTCTCTGTGTGTAGTGTTAAGGGTTTCTTTATCCATTTCGAGGTTCGTTAGCATGTTAGCTGAGGCACGTCGTTAGTCAGTATGTGTTTCACCTGTGCTGGTCCAGCTGGTATTTAGGACCTGCTGTCCCAGTGAATCAGTTGGAGAGGAGACTTTGGGAGAGCTACACCTCATGTTAGCTCTTCCACTTCAGTTAACCAAAAATAAGCTTGAGTTTTGTGTTTTCCCCTGTTTTGTTTTGCTCCAATATTCATTTTAATCCCCATCCTAAATTGGTGTGGGTTGTTTTCTTTTAGTTTCTCCTCTGAGGCTGGATAAACGTTACAAAGGTGAATCTGCTTATCATTGCAAAGCAGACCTCAAAGTGGCCTCTGCCCATTTGAAAAGCAGTAATCAAAGAGTTAATGGGTACTGCTTTGGTGGAGGAGGAATTCCTCCCGGAGAGGGTGGATGATGAAAAGAGTGCTACGGGTTGTAGAGTAAATCCTTTTGACGTGCAGCTGCGGGAAGTAGGACTACAGGCAAAATTATAGCAACAGGTCGAGGAAAGGAAATTAGAGTTCAGGAAAAGGGAACTCGAGTTCGAACACAAAGAAAAGGAAAATGAACGTGCAACCAGACTAGAATCAAGTCAGGCCGTCCTGCACCCTCAGAGTATGATCTCGGTCAGAACATCCGGCTTGTGCCGCCTTTCAATGAAAAGGAGGTTGATGTATATTTTACTGATTGAGAGGTCCTTAAAATGGCTACGCAATATTCGGTCACTGCTCCGCCAAAGTGTTCATGTGGGAAAAGCTCAAAGTGTACGCCGCTTTACCTCTTGATCAGAGTTCAGATTCTGACACTGTTAAAGCTGCTATCCTTCGGCGCTTACGAGTTGGTCCCAGAGGCATACAGACAACAGTTCCATAAGTTCCAAAGGAACAAGCATGTCTTTTTGATCGGTGGTGTGCTTCTCAAGAGGTCAAAGACTTTCAGGATTTAAAGACACTCATGCAACTCTAGCAGTCCAAGAGTGGCCTTCATTTATGAGCACTTTTGATAAAGCTGCAGTCCTTGCAGATGAGTTTGTGTTGACACATGAAACTATCGTCCCAAACAAAACACCCAGTCGTTATCCCTACACAAAAAAAAACTCTCCAGAGAAGTCACCTCCTACTACGAGGTTTTAGTCTTCTTCCCCAGGGTCCAAAGACAGGGATTGGCAGAATGCTGATTGTTCATATCTGCCAGTTTGTCATTACTGCCACGAAAAAGGCCATATCGTCTCTGTGTCCTTAGTCGAAACAGAGAAATGAGAGAGATAAAAAAAACATTTCATATTCTTGTGGGAGCCCGCCAGCCCGTTATCTCACTGGTTGGGACTGGTTTATCTCCTAAACAAGATTTTGGATCAGTTTGTATGAACCCTTTGTTTCAGACAGGTTTGTGTCTCTGCAGAGGGGTGATGCTGTTAAGCAGCCGGTGAAGATGCAGCAGGACACTAGGGCAGCCCAGTCCTTCATTTTGGAGGGTGTTTTGCCTTTGTCTGATACTTCAGCAACCGGTGACAGTGTGTTAGTTCAAGTTGTGGATATTGGTTGCATGTACGTTCCTTTGTATAATGTGGAACTCGAGTCGGATCTGGTTTCTGGTCCCGTGGTCTTTTGAGTGAGGCTTACCCTACCTGTAAAGGGGTTCTCATTCATTTTGGGAATCGATTTGGCTGGAGAGCCAGCGTAGAGGAACCTGATGCTGTTACACATGCTCATGTCTAAGAAGATTGTAGAGCGCAAGTATAGTGTTGAGGAGGATGTCAGCGAATCCACCATTATTGATCTGTCTGAGACGTTTGTGTGGTCCTGATTTTGGTAAATCTCCTGAGTTGACCTCTCCTTTGAAAACCCCTAAGGACCTCTGAAAGAAGAGAGGGTCTTTACCAATTGACACTTCGATGTATTATGAAGTTTGTGTGGGTTACTTTGACAGAGATTGTGTTCTGATGAGGAAATGGCATTCTCACGCCACTTCTGGGCAAGACGTTTTGACCAGTGTATCTACAATTTTTGTTCCAGTTACACTTTGACAAGAGATTCTGGGGTTGGCTCATGATGGTAGTATGGCAGGCCATCTTGGGGTCAACAGGACGTATGACCGTAACTTGCGCAACTTCTTCTGGCCTGGTCTGAAACAGAATGTTGTGGTGGACTCAATCAATCAATAAAATGTATTTATAAAGCCCTTTTGACATTATCAGATGTCACAAAGTGCTCATACAATGATTATTTCATATTAATATCTCTACCATAAGCCGCCTCCAACGTCTTTTTAGAGAATTTGGCAGTACGTCCAACCGGCCTCACAACCTCAGACCACGTCGAACCACGCCAGCCCAGGACCTCCACATCCAGCTTCTTCACCTGCGGGATTATCTGAGACTAGCCACTAGAACAGCTGATGAAACTGTTGGTTTGCAAAACCAAATCATTTCTTCCCAAACTGTCAGAAACCATCTCAGGGAATCTTATCTGCGTGATCATCGTCCTCACCAAGATCTTGACCTGACTGCAGTTCTGCGTCGTAACCGACTTCAGTGGGCAAATGCTCACCTTCAAAGGCCACTGGCACGCTGGAGAAGTCTGCGCTTTACGGCCGAATCCTGGTTTCAACTGTACCGGGCAGATGGCACCGTCATGTGGGCGTGCGGTTTGCTGATGTCAACGCGGTGAACAGAGTGCCCATGGTGGCGGTGGGCTTATGGTATGGGCAGGCATAAGCTACGGACAACAAACACAATTGCATTTTGTCTATGGCAATTTGAATGCACAGATTTAAATCCACCGCCATCTCCTCATGTTTCAGCATGAAAATGCACGGGCCCAGGTCGCAAGGATCTGTACACAATTCCTGGAAGCTGAAACTGTCCCAGTTCTTCCATGGCCTGCATGCATACTCATCAGACATGTCACTCAATTAGCATGTTTGGGATGCTCTGGATCGACGTGTACAACAGCGTGTTCCAGTTCCCGCCAACATCCAGCAACTTCGCACCACCATTGAAAATTGAGTGGGACAACATTCCACAGTCCACAATCAACAGCCTGATCAACTCTATGCAAAGGAGAGGCATGAGTTAAATGGTGGTCACACCACATACTGACTGGTTTTCTGATCCACGCCCCTACCTTTTTTTCATGATATCTGTGACGAACAGATCCATATCTGTATTCCCAGTCATGTGAAATCCATAGATTAGGGCCTAATGAATTTACTTCACTTGAGTGATTTCCTTATATGAACTGTAAACTCAGTAAAATCTTTGAAATTGTTGCGTTTATATTTTTATTCACTGTAACTACCAATATAAAACAACAAGCAAGCTATTTAGCTGAGAAGTCAGCCGTTAGCTTCAACGATGATTGGTGACTAACTAGACAACGGGAAGACTGCATGCTCAAATATTAAACAAAGTGGATTGGTGTTATTGTATTGGTAGACCATTCATCTACACCCATCTAATGCTTTTGCATCTTTGAGGAGGGTGAAGGCGAGTGGCCAGGGCTAGCAAGAAATGGGATGCGGCTCAAAATGACATAGCTAACAAATGACAGCAAAATGCCTCTCGCTTCCAACAAGTTTAGGATAGAAAAGCAATCGATATCCTATCTAAATCAAACTAATTCTGAACTGCTGAAATTACTACAATGCTGTTAATATATTTTGATCACTTTTCATGTCATTTTGGCCAGCACTACGCAGCTGATTCAAATAATCAAAGCTTGATGATGAGTTCATTATTTGAATCAGCTGTGCCATGGCAAAAACCAAAATGTTCCCCCCTTGGTGTCCTTAGGACCGAGTCTGGGAAACGCTGCCTTACACCATAGAGAAAAAAGTTGGTAATCTGGATTATTTCATCACCCCACCGGAGCACAGAAGAAAAAAAACAGCTGTGCCATGTCAACATGTTAAAGTCATACTTTTCCCGTTGCGATCAGTCAGAGAGGTCGGTGGAAACAGGTAGTGATCATCTAGCTGTGGCCACTGCAGTCACTATTGTCTTCCTTGAGAGGAAAACCCAATACGCCCTGTGTGAATAACTCAGAAAAAAACCTTGATGACTTTTTGGCACACTTGTCTCCAGAGGAAAAAGGTGACATTGCTGCACTGCTTTTAGAATATCAGGGTTTATTCTCAGGTGTGCCTACTCAGACAAATGTACTAGGGCATTATATTGACGTTTGAGACTCTGCCACAATCAAATGGCATGCCTATCGACAGAAACCTGAAAAGAGAGAGAAACTCCGCAGTTAGGAGTTCATGCTTGAGCATGGTATTGCACAACATGGCAACAGTCCATGGAGTTCGCCCTGTATATTAGCACCTAAGGTGGATGGGTTTCTCCGGTTTGTTTCCGATTTTCACAAACTCAATTCCGTTACTATATCAGACTCGCACCCTTTGCCTAGGGTCGACGATTGTGTGGACCGTGTTGGCACTGCTAAGTATGTTAGCAAGTTTGATCTGCTGAACGGGTATTGGCAGGATCCTCTGAGTGTGCCAAAGAGCTATCTGCTTTTGTCACTCCTGATGGTTTGTTTTCCTACCTATGTCTTCTGTTTGGTATGAGGCATATTTGGACGATGTGATGGTATTTAGTACCACCTGGCCCAGATCACCTTCAGAACTTTAGGAGTCTGTTCGAACGATTTGCATCTGCCAACTTTCCAGTTAACCTGTCAAAGAGTGAAATCACCCATACAACAGTGAAGTATCTTGGGAAGGTGGTGGGCCAAGGAAAAGTCAGATCGGCAATGGCAAAAGTGGAGGCCATCATTAACCTTCCTGTGCCAACTTCTCACCAGGAACTGCACCCATTATTGGGGATGGCTGGCTACTACCGACATTTTTCAAGAACTTCGCCCAGATCGTTGTGCACTTACAGATTTGACCTGTACCAAATTCATTTTCCGTTAGAGCCCAGACTGCCAAGAAGCTTATCACAAGTCAAAAGCCCTTTTAGCCTCAGTACCGGTGCTTTCTGTTCCAGATTTTCATCATCCATTTTCTATGTACACAGATGCCACAAGATGACCAAAGATATCCATAACCATGCTAGCAGATGCCCATAGACTTCCAGTCATTGCGATAACGCTAGTTAGCAATTGCGCTAGTAAGCAACTTCCTTCAAACTGCACACAGAAAAAGAAAAATGGTATCTACGAGTTAATCTGACTCTGGGGAAGTAGATAAAGGGCCTCAGTGCCAAAATCCCAAAGTATCCCTTTAATATCTTATAATCAGTTACCATTGGAGGTTTGCACCTTCCATCATTCTTCCTTTTATTGCAAATCCCTTTTATTTTGCTGTCAAACTGAATCTGTGGCATTATTTAGGATGCTTAAGACAGAAGCTTATACTTTACTCAATAAAACAAACTGTTTAAACAACAATGTGCAGAAAGTGTGGTCCCAAAATGATTTTCTAAATAGCATTGCTATTGCTGGGATTCAACCCCATTCCCTGTCGTCTGAGTGTTCTGGTCCCCGAGACCCTATCCGCTGATCTGCCGGTCGGTGTTTAAAAGCAGTTTGGAATCAAAGGAACCACTGCGAAATCAGTGGCGCATCGCATTTTGCAACACACGGTTAAAAAAAAAACACATGATCAAACAAAGTTTTGACATGATTGATCACGTGATAATGTTACTTTGACATGAGCATCGGTACATTGTCGGCTCAGTAGTGCTTTGATTGATACCGGGGCTCCAGTATCAATCATCCCATCACTACTAATATCATCTTTGGTACTTGTAGTGTTAATGGACACATGCTTATAAGTGTTGCACTTCTTGTGCATTGCCTTAATGCTAACTAGGACTGCGTTATGCCTTTGCTTGCTACTTTTGTTAGCTTTATATTGTTTTGCTTGCCATGCTATGTAGCCATTGATACATTTGCCTGCTATAGATTCAGCCTACCATGCCACATGTTATTGCACCCCTTTCTGGCCATTCAATGTTAACTGCTGCTAAATGTATGCATAGCTTTACCAATTTATATGCTTATTGCATTTGCATATCATCATTGACTTTTGCCATTAATAGCCAATCGTGTATGTTCATTGCTGTTATTGCCCGTTATTATTTGCAGCTTTCTGTTTCCTTTTAGATCAACCATACTCCATACAAAGCCAACCATGTCTCAAGACAAGAGTCATGTCAACAACTGTCAACCATTCCCTGCCATATATCATCCCCATTACCTGAATCTATAAAGACTCTTAAACTGGAGTCCCACAGTAGATGGGCATCCCCATAACCCTCACCTAAACCTCACTCAGTTACAATCTAGTAAATTAATAATATTGTGACGAGCTAGGAACCAAAGTTTTGGTCAGTGTCTCCCTGGGAACATGCAGTTGAGGACAGGCAGGTGAGAGCGTTGTACTTGGAAGGTCGTGTGTGTGTGTGTGAGTGTGTTGTATGACACTGTTGATATTGGTTTAGTTCTGTGAGCAACCATTTTGTGACCATACCTTCTGGAAGAAATGTTTGGGGTTTGGTTGATTGTTCTGAATGGTATGTGTTGAGTTTAAACATAGGTGAGTTTATTCATGTGACAATATTCAAGATGTCCTTTTTTTTCTCAATTGGTTTGAGGTCCAGGCAGTTTATTGGCAGTGCTCTGTAATAAGGTCTTTAAGTAAAGTAATTTGTGTTTCTAAAATAAATTCATGTAAATGCTGTGGTTAACTGTGTTCTTTTCTACCATCAGAAGTACAGCACTGTCACCGTTTTAGGTCCTGTGGTGAACTTGGTCAGCTGAATCTCTGAAAGCACTGTTATATTTTATAAAAGTATCTACTGGAAGTAACAGATCTAAGAAGTAATTTTGGTGTACTCTTGTTTGTGTTTGTGTCAAACGAGCAAACCTAATTCTCTAAGCTTGGTTAAACGTTGCTGATGTATCTGAACGGTTTCCCTTTTAATGTGCCTAGAACCTGTAAAGTTTAATGTTACAATTGTAATAAAACGTTTATATTTTTGCTAAGGTGTTGTCTGGTCTATTGCATAGACTGTTGACCCAACTTAATAGATGGCCTGTAGCTGACTGGCTGGCAACCTGATCTCAGAGCATTTCATATTATTCTGTACGTAAAGCCGCTACACTCCATTTAGTACGATATGTTTTGTTTGGTATGTATTCATTTGTGGATGTCCCGGGAGGCTCCCGGAACATATTCCAGTCTGTGCTAGCAAAACAGTCCTGTAGCTTAGCATCCGCTTCATCTGACCACTTTCTTATTGACCGAGTCACTGGTGCTTTCTGCTTTAGATTTGCTTGTAAGCAGGGATCAGGAGGATAAAATTATGGTCAGATTTGCCAAATGGAGGGTGAGGGAGAGCTTTGTACGCGTCTCTGTGTGTGGAGTAAAGATGGTCTAGAGTTTTTTCCCTCTGGTTGCACATTTAACATGCTGATAGAAATGAGTTAAAGCTGATTTGAGTTTTCCTGCATTAAAGTCGCCGGCCACAAGGAGCGCCGCCTCTGGATGAGCGTTTTCGTGTTTGCTTATGGCCGTATACAGCTCATTTATTAGTTGCTTGCAAACTTTCAGAACCACCTTTGAACCCCTTTCTGTTTTGGTTGTCGAAGTGATTTTGATAGTTCTCTTTTCTGGAAGCGACAATATTTTCGGTTTGTCCTTTGGGAACGTAACAAGTGTTCTGTACTATCATCCCACATTAATTATATCTTATTTACAGTAAGAATCAGATCCCCTGTTTTTACTTTTCGTTAAGGAGAATTGGAATTTCATCTTAATGGAATTTAAATGGAATTAACCCCAACCCTACCTCTGTGTGCCTTCAAGTGTGTGTTGAGTTCCCCTATCTCTGAATACCAAGGTGAACAGCCTTACAGCCACGTCTAGTCTGCCACACAGACAAGACCGAGGAGTAGCTAGCCACTACTGTGCACACAGCTACACGGATCCCCAAGAACTGCCGCTCTTTTCTCCCGTACTCAAACGTGTAATTTTCACATTTCCTCACAGAGCGTTCGGCCCTCCGCCAATTAGCACAGGGCTCTGACCTCAGATAAAAACACAAGCACACACCCCGAGACTGAGATACAGCCACGTGAAGCTCCGGCGGAGGATTCTAATCAGCTACTCACTAATTTGACTCACTCTGAGTCGTTATACATTCAGCCATCAAATCATCATAGCTATACATAATTCATCTACCTGAGGTGGAATAATGATTCAGATGTATTATTCCCTCTCTCCGGCATTAAACGTGTGATTATAGTTACATTCATTTGTACCGTTAGACTTGACTTAATAAGAATAGGATGTATTTTCTCTCTGTATAATCATCATCTCTCTCTCGGGCTCGATATCTTTGGCTGTCGCTTGTTTCCAATGCAGACTTTTGGAAGAGAATACAGACGCGTGTCAATAAAACTGCCAGAGCTCAATTAAATGATCAAATTGGCATTAGTAGGGTAGTAGGGGGTAACTGCCCCCCCCCACCTGTAATTCACATAAAGACCACAAGATGACACCAAATTATTTTCCCAACACTTTCCCTGTCTGTCACTGTTCTTGCTGAACAAAACGTTTCCTCTGTGTCATCACAACTTTTGGAGATAATTCAACAAAATTATTGTGTGGTAAGTTGATAAAACAAATTGCAATTTTGAAAAAGTTGTAGGTATATTCCAATGACGTTAGATCTCTATTTTTGTATATGTATATACAAATAGGAAAGCCTTAAGATAAATAATCCACTTGTTTAGAGAGAAACATTTTGTTAAATTTTGAGTAAAGTAATAATATGTTGGATGAGTACGTTGGTACAAATTAGAATCGTTGCCACATCAATGTTGCACTGAGTTAATTAGTTAAGTTATTGTTAAGTTATTGTATATTCCAATGTTATTTAATGTTATTATTTATATTCCAATATTATATTCCAATGAATGTTTTATGAATTAAAAACAACTATTGAAAACCTTTTGCTCCTGAATGTAATTTTAAAGACTGCTGCGATTTAAAATCTTGCATTATTGAAATCCTATTTAGTGCAATTGTACATAATGGATTGTATGGAAAAGGAACAACAACGCAAGAACAAAGAAAATGAATGTGCAGGTGAGTTAAAAAAAGCGACCGTATGTAACCGATGTGAAATGGCTAGTTAGTTAGCGGTGGTGCGCGCTAATAGCGTTTCAATCAGTGACGTCACTCGCTCTGAAACGCTATTAGCGCGCACCACCGCTAACTAACTAGCCATTTCACATCGGTTACACTCACCCCCCTTTTGACCTCCTCCTTTTCCACAGCAACCAATGATCCGGGTCAACAGCATCAATGTAACAGTGTAGGTTCCGTCCCTCTCTTCGCCCCAACCCGGGCTCGAACCAGGGACCCTTGCACACATCAACAACTGACACCCACGAAGCATCGTTACCCATCGCGCCACAAAAGCCACGGCCCTTGCAACGCAAGGGGAACAACCACTTACTTCAGGTCTCAGAGCGAGTGACGTCACCGATTTGAAACGCTATTAGCGCGCACCACCGCCAACTAACTAGCCATTTCACATCGGTTACACTTACATCAAATCTCCTCATAGTTTGAATATTAATGGTGACATGTGCAACACCATTTCCCCCCCATATTTTATTTAAATCATTAAAATAAGACAACTAGACTTAGTTTTTACTGAAGAATTTCTAAATAAAACCGATTTAATGGATTTTAACACCCTTGTGTGAAATCCTATACCATAATCTTCCCGGTTCTTAAAAAAACACTCCTTTTCTAAAAACAACATTTCATGAAATAACAACAAAAAAAAGTGTAAACTGTAGCTGTTTTTTCGCCTAAGCATGACCTTCATTCACATACCAATTTTTTTTCTCTAAACATTGCTTTTTTTGTGTCAGCAATTAGACATTGTTCTTAGGGGGGGCTAGTTACCCCCTTGTACCCTGCTGTACAACTAAACTCCTACTACTACCCCACCACTATTATGTAATACCCAATCTCTCCATAAGGGGGTGGGGTCACACCAAAGTGCCACCACCATGCAGTGGCCTTATCCCAGAAGAAAGCTGCACATTTAGGTAGCTTGGGAACGGGATGATCGAAGAAGAATAGTAGCAACCTCCATAATAACCATGCCTATTTGTAAGTGACAGTGGAAACTAAAACATAGATATTACAAAGTAAACTCTTGTTCCCTACTTCTTCATCCCCTCCCTGTTCTGCTCTGGCCAGCTGTTTTAGCTAGCCTTTGTCCAGGCAGAGTTGCAAAAAGGGGCTCTGGTAGCATTGTTCAATTGAACCTTGAGAGGGTCAGGGGTCAAGAATATGATCAAGCACATCAATGGCGGTCTGAGATGAGGCTCTGGAAATCCTGTCTATCTGCAGTAACATTCTATCAGGGTCATTTTTGAGCTCCGTGTGTTTCCACACGTGCATTTCTTGTCACATTTCATCCGTCTTGTGTGTCGTGACCATTTGTAAAATGCGCTTTAAAATCGAATAAGCTTGAACTTTTGATGTCTGTAACCACGTGTCCACAGTTTTTATGTGAGTCCTACCGTATAAAAAATGAACGACAGCTGTAATTGAAACAGGTCGTTTCGGTACAATTGTATAAATGCTGACAGATCATTTATTTGTTCGACATGGTGGTAAAATTAATTATGCAAGAAATGGTGGCGGAAACGCCTTTACGCACAAATATTGATATAATAATAATATCATATGGAAGTAAACTTGGAGTCACGTGATGATATGGTGTGTGGTCCTCCCACTATGACTCGGGGAAATCATGCAGTTTATTAGGCTACAGATCGAATAAATGGTGATGAACTTACCAGAGTGGTAATGCTCCTTTTCCAATAAATATCTAGGGTCTTATTCTGGTGACATGATGATCAGCGCTTGACTGCCGTTTGACAAATACAAATTTTCTAGCTATTTTCCATAATATTCTCATCATGTAGACTAGCCTACCTGCACTGTATCTGCAAGCTGTTGGCTATAGAGTGCATGGACCAAGACCACAGTAGGCACATTTGTTATGCAACTCTATCGGTAGAGTTGAAAATGCGATGGAAACACACTGAACTTTAGTTTTTATTAAGTACATGAAAACTTAAGAGAAAAAGTATATTTTGTGTACTAAGTCATCATGTATTGACTTTTATTTGCAACAAGTCCAATGGGTGGATACACACCACTGGTGGGAAAATACGCTTATTTTCTTTATGCGGATTTTAGATTATTTGCATGAAAATCTGTTGCCAATTGGATGGAAATGTAGTTTGTGTGAAAGTGTATGCGGACATGTATGTGCATATGTGTGCGACATGTGTGCCTGTGTGTGTGTGTGTGTGTGTAGAATGCACATCTCTCCCTCAGTCTCTACCCTCTGTGCACCCTACCAGGCAGCTCATGGCCTCCTCCTTTCATTGCTAAGAAACCCTCTATTCTGTGGTATTAATCAGAGCTGAGGCTCCGGGAGGCCAGCCAAGCCTCTCATCCTCCTCATTCATCCTTACAGGGCTGCTGCTCTGCTCTGCTCTCTCTCCTCTCATCCACAGACGTGGTAATTAACCATCAGACCACAGATGGGATCGATTTTTACCCTACCTTCCCCCTCCGTCTCGTCTCTCTCTTTCGCTCTCGGTTCTTGGTCTCTCTCTCACTCACTCTTTGTTGCTTTCTCTCTCTCCTCTTCCTCTCCCTCTCTCTCTCTTGCTCTTCCTCTTTCTCTCTGTGCTGGTTCTTTTCCTGCACCCTTCTCCTCTCATACACAAGTCCCATAATTGCACTGGAACTGTGCCAGCCAGTCTCAGACTACAGGCCCCTCACCTGCCCCTCACCTCTTCCTCACCTCACCTCCCCCCCCCCAGCCCCAGCCCCTGCCCTCCCCCATCTCTTTGCTCTCCCCCTGCCCCTCCCCAGTCCTATCTCCTCCCTCTGTTTTTCTCTCACCACCTTTTCCTTACCTCTCCCCTCAGCCCCTCTCACCCCCTCAGTCCGTAGTCTCACCTGCTCAATACGTTATTAGTGGCAGAGCCATTGCGGATTAACTAAAGAGACAAGAGATTGATTTCTGTGTCTGCAGATACAGTGGCAAGAAAAAGTATGTGTACCCTTTGGAATTACTTGGACTTCTGCAAGAATTGGTCATAAAATGTGATCTGATCTTCATCTAAGTCACAACAATAGACAAACACAGTCTGCTTAAACTAATAACACACAAACAATTATACGTTTGTCTTTATTGAACACACCGTGTAAACATTCACAGTGCAGGGTGGGAAAAGTAGATGAACCCTTGGATTTAATAACTGGTTGAACCTTCTTTGGCAGCAATAACCTCAAACCAACGTTTTCTGTAGTTGTGGATCAGACCTGCACAACGGTCAGGAGGAATTTTGGACCATTCCTCTTTACAAAACTGTTTCAGTTCATCAATATTCTTGGGATGTCTAGTGTGTACAGCTCTCTTGAGGTCATGCCACAGCATCTCAATCAGGTTGAGGTCAGGACTCTGACTGGGCCATTCCAGAAGGCGTATTTTCTTCTGTTGAAGCCATTCTGTTGTTGATTTACTTCGGTGTTTTGAGTCGTTGTCCTGTTGCATCACCCAACTTCTGTTGAGCTTCAATTGGCGGACAGATAGCCTTACATTCTCCTGCAAAATGTCTTGATAAAGTTGGGAATTCATTTTTCCGTTGATGATAGCAAGCAGTCCAGGCCCAAGGCAGCAAAGCAGCTCTAAACCATGATGCTCCCTCCACCATACTTTACAGTTGGGATGATGTTCTGATGTTGGTGTGCTGTGCCTTTTTTTCTCCACACATGTGTTCCTTCCAAACAGCTCATCTTTAGTTTCATCTGTCCACAGAATATTTTGCCAGTTGCGCTGTGGAACATCCAGATGCTCTTTTGCAAACTTCAGACGTGCAGCAATGGGTTTTTTGGACAGCAGTGGCTTCTTCCGCGGTGTCCTACCATGAACAACAATTTTTAATCTTAGGTCTTCTGAGATCTCTTTTGTTTGAGGCATGGTTCACATCAGGCAATGCCTTTTCTGAATAGAAAACTCAAATTTTCTGAGTGTTTTTTTTACAGGGCAGAGCAGCTCTAACCAAAATCTCCAATCTCGTCTCATTGATTGGACTCCAGGTTAGTTGACTCCTGACTCCAATTATCTTTTGGAGAAGTCATTAGCCTAGGGGTTCACATACTTTTTCCAACCTACACTGTGAATGTTTAAATGATGTATTCAATAAAGATAAGAAAAATAGAATCATTTGTGTGTTATTAGTTTTTGTCTGTTGTTGTGACTTAGATGAAGATCAGATCTAATTTGATGACCAATTTATGCGGAAATCCAGATGATTCCAAAGGGTTCACATACTTTTTCTTGCCACTGTACAATTGTGTGTGTGTGTGTGTGTGTGTGTGTGTGTGTGTGTGTGTGTGTGTGTGTGTGTGTGTGTATGTGCGCGTGTGCATGCGTGTGCGTGTGCATGCGTGTGTGCTCGTGCATGTGTGAAATCAAATTCAAAATAAAAAATCGAATGAAAGTTTATTGGTCGGGTACGCAGATGTTATCGCAGGTGCAGTGAAATGCTTGTGTTTCCAGCTCCAACAGTGCAGTAATACCTAGCAATACAAAAATAACAATACACAAGTAATCCAGAAAAAGAATGAATCCATCAGTGTTCAATGACTATGTACATAGGGCAGCAGTCTCTAAGGTGCAGGGTTGAGTACCGGGTGGTAGCCGGGCTAGAACAGTGTCTAAAGTTCAGGGCAGGGTACTGGGCGAAGGCTGGCTACAGGTGACTGTTTAACAGTCTAACGGCTTGGAGATAGAAGCTATTTCTCCATCTCTCGGTCCCAGCTTTGATGCACCTGTTCTTTAATAATACAGAGAGAGACTGATTTCAAGGATTTGAAAGGGATGCATGCGTAGGTGAGTTTGTGTGTGGGTGTCCTGAAGTGTATATGCGTGTCTGTATGAGAGGGTTTGAGACGAGGGTTTGCTAATTTGCTATGTGAAACCCCACATGAGCCTCTGTGTTAGGGGTGTGTACGGGAGGCGAAGTAGGTGCAGGAGAGCAGAGTGTAGAAAACAGGCGCACTTTAATTCCGGTCCAAAAACGACAGCACATAAAAACATAAACGTGCCAAAAACACGGAACATAACCAAAGTATGGCGCCTGACAATATCCACATAACAATAAACAATTACACACAAAGACATGGAGGGGAACAGAGGACTAAATACATGCAGTGTGATTATGGAATGAAAACCAGGTGTGTAGGGAACAAGACAAAACAAATGGACATATGAGAAATGGAGCGGCGATGGCTAGAAAGCCGGTGATGCCGAACACTGCCCGAACAAGGAGAGGAGCCGACTTCGGCAGAAGTCGTGACAGTCTGCTCTGGCTCTCTTTCAACTAAGTCATATTTTCACTTATTTCAATGCCTTCTCTCTACTGTACTTTATTCTAGAGGGGGAAAGAACAATTTCTGTGACGTTCTAACCTCAAATTCTAATCTTTCAGAGCAACTGTCACTATAAATAACCTGTTTTTGTGTAACGTGGTCTCTATCTCGCCGCTCTGTGTAAAAAGCCTTCCATTTGTTATTCACGGTGCATTGTGTGTGTGTGTGTGTGTGTGTGTGTGTGTGTGTGTGTGTGTGTGTGTGTGTGTGTGTGTGTGTGTGTGTGTGTGTGTGTGTGTGTGTGTGTGTGTGTGTGTGTGTGTGTGTGTGTGTGTGTGTGTGTGTGTGTGTGTGTGTGTGTGTGTGTGTGTGTGTTGCTAGTGATAGCGTGGCTCTGGCATGGTTATATACTGTGTGTCAGCGAGTTCACAGTGGCAGTGGCTTGGCTGGGAGATTAACATCTATGTCAGAGATAGCATGTGCATTTGTTGTGGAGGAGAAAGTGTGTGTGCGTGGGGGTAGATGGGGAGAAAAGTAAGAGACTGACTGCCTGTTTGTAATCACGGGCCTCCATCTACATGGCACAAGAGGCAGTGTCAGCTGGGCACCCTATATCCTATATAGTACACTACTTTTGATCAGGGCCCATAGGGCTCTAATCAAAAGGGTACTGGGCTCTAATCAAAAGTAGTGCACTACATAGGGAATAGAGTGCCATTTGGGGGGGTGACTCTCCTTAGTGCTAAAAGGGCGACCCGTAAACGGTGGCAGTTATTTCCATAAAAGTGTGTGGTTTTTCCCTATCCCAGATTGCTGACCTAATGGTAGTATTTGTGCCAATGTGTTTTGTATGTCTGTACGCTAGGATTACAGTGGGAGGCATTGTGGTTTTCTGAATGATTTATGAACGATTTCTTTGGGTGGTCAGATAAGTATTAGTTACACCAGGAAGGCTAATTGTGTTATCCATCTTGTGCGTAATGGTTTGTGCCACGGCGGGGCAGCCACATCTTCTCATTCCATAACCAAGGAGACCGTATATTAACTGTCAATTCTTTATAGAGAAAAAAAAACAGTCTCCACAATATTTTCCAAAATGTGTACATATTGTGATTTCTAGTCTATTTGTTAAACTGAGGAACTTTGAAACGAATAGTTAAAATAGTCTTTGTACGTGAACAGGTGCATAGCACTAGTGTAGTACATATGGCCGCTGGTGTGTGTTCTGGGGTATGGTATGGTGTGTGTGTGAACATTGTGTAGGTAGTGGCCCGTCAGTATACATCCCTCTCTAAGGGCCCAGCTGTCAGCCCAGCCCAGCCATACCGCCATAGCAGCAGTCTCAGAGAGTGAGACCTCATTGTGGTGTGATTTCCTCCTTCTCCTAGCAGATGGAGTGTTTTTGTCGCAGTGAGGCGAGGCGAGGCGAGGAGAGCGAGGCCACTGTGATTGCCTCTTGGACAGCGGTGTCAGCCGAGGATAATGCCGCTGCCGCCCTCCCAGGAACAGAACAGGATCAACACAATCCAATTTCTTTTTCTTCAACCAAAATGGAATAATTTTACAGAGAAAACCCTGGTTGTCTGGGCTGGCGGTCGGTATCCATCCACAGAGAGAGAGAGAGAGAGAGAGGGAAAAAATAAAAAAATATATATAAACCAGTTAAAAAACAACCATTATGGCAAAAATTGGGGAAAAGATATGGGTCATCAGCTTCACCCCTACGCCCAACAAAATACCACCAACTACCACTTATCACAAACAGAAGGAATCTTTAAGCATCAATCATTTGACTCCTTGGCTGGCTGCGGCCTGGCATCTATAGCCTCAGGAAAATAAACCATAGTCAAAAAAACAATCATTATGGCAAGAATCGGGAGAGCGAATTGCCGTTCAAATTCACCCTTATGCCCGGCCAAACTAGCAACTACCAGAAACAACACTGGTGTAATCTAAACAGAAATGTTTGGCTACAGAGATGTGCTCAAGTCCAGCACCTCGCGGAGATGTGTTCAACTTCAGCACCCCACCAAACTACCACAAACACACAGGAGGACTTAAAATATATGTTGCTGCCACAGTCTCTGAGGGTTCAATGGAATGGGGGTGAAGGCAAGCAATCTCCCAAAACAGACAGTCAGTGCACTTCAAAACAACAGATGAAAGATGAGGCTGAAAGATTAGAGATTGAGAGTGGGGGGGGGGGGGGGGGGGGGGGGCAGATTTATAGGGACTCCATAAGAACAGCCAGGGGTGGGAGTAGTGTAGCTAGTAGTGGGTAACCTGATCTGTAGAATCACAATGACCCTTCAGCAAAGTGTGCTGCCTGCCCACCTGAGTGAGGGTGGCTAGCCGGCTGGCTGTCCTTACCTTTCCAAAGGGTTGAGAGCATCTTGTAGGAAAAAAGGGGGGCTAAGAATGATTAGAGAGCTGTGACATCTTGTGACTCCATATTCTTGCATGACAGCCAGGTAGAGGACTCTCTGACCAACCTGCTTTTCCGCTCTCTCCCCTCCCTTACCACAGATATGTGCTGTACCATGAGCAATTCAGTCAATGTCCAGCACGTGCAGATGTTATGGAAAGTGTGACTTGACGTATTACAGTGTGAAGAATGAATTGTAAATGTAGATGTAGATGACCACCATATAGTGCAGTATAGAATGAACAGAGACATGATAGAGAGTATTACGGAGGGGAGTGAATGAGGTAAGGGGAACGGTTGCTGTCAAACGAGGGTTGGGAGGTTGGGGGGTGAGGCACTAGGCCGGGGGGGCGGGGGGGTTAAAAACACTCCAGGCCACTCTGGAACATCTAAAACGAGATAGAAAGTATGTAGAAATTATAACGGACCTACACGTTTTCAAATAACTGCCCTTTTTCTGACCTGCAAATTGCTTTTAATTAACAAATTGACCTGGAAAAAAAATCTGGACGGACCTCCGCTGAATTTTGAATTCCCAATGTGGCCCTCGAGCCAAAATGATTGCCCACCCCTGCACTAGGCTGTGTCTGGTACAATGAATTGGGGAGGGGGTTGGTCGAGGCTAAGTCTCTCATCAGCATCCAGCTCAGGTGCTGGGCCCATGCACTAACTATGCCCTGACTTGATTGTAATTGCCTGAATTCGGTTCCCGCTGATCCATCCTGGCAATATCACAGGCACATGTTGACTGGGGGCTGCAGCAGCAGGCAGACAGGACCACAGAGAGCAGCTGGATGACTGGCTCTCTCTCTCTCTCTCTCTCTCTCTCTGCTCCACAGTGGGTCCAGTGAGGTCAGAGGTGAAAGCTCCTCTCAGCATGTGTGATTTAAAACAAAAGATGTACAACATACTGTACACACATTCACATACAAAGTGACGATGCTGTATGTATAGGTATTTGGTACAGCATCTATAGCAGCATCAGATGTATTTAACACAGGTCATCTGAATGGCAAGCATGCCACGCGATCTGCTTTGAATTTTAGTTTGTTCAAATCAATCTTCAGTGCTCGTGCAGACTATTAGATTGTGAGGCAGGTGAGAGGCATGAACACACTCACAGCAGTCATAAACATCATAGGAGGTTATGTGCTTGCTCTGATAATGGATTTGGGAATGAAAATGGGTCAATTTCCATCAAGAAAAATTCCCATTAAACTCTCTAGGCAGCCTTAACGCTGTGAAAATAATCGACTGAACTGTTGGAGCATCAATTATGGTTAACACGTTTTGGAAAGTAAAAAATAATATAATAAAGTAATCATTTTTTTGCCCACTGCATGCATATAAACCTTTCTACACTTAAAAGAAAGAACGAGTTGTCTATAAGTGAGTGGTTTGAACAACGGTTATTTGGTGGTCTTTTGTCTTTATGCGTCGTTTGTGAGTGAGTGACAGCTGTGAATGAATACCCCCCCCCTTCTCCTCGACCCACAAAAAAAAAAAAAAAAAAATGATGAATCCACATAGTGATGACAGAATTGGACATGACATTGGATTTGGTTCTGTAGGTTTCTTTCCCCGTACAGGCTTTGCTGTGGAACGTGGTTCCTTTGAGCCGGGTCCTGATCAACAGGGTTAACTTTAGAAGTCCCTCGTGCTGCACTCCACACCATGTGATAATAGTTCCTAGCTCGTAAAGAAGAGCAGGCTGGCAACCAACAGGTGGTCCTTTTAAAGACCCGGATCCTGCAACACTCAGGACCCCAGGAAAAAAAACCTGCCGTGGCAAAATGTGTCAGAATCTAATGTTCTGCAGAATGAAAAGGCTGTTTTCTCCCCTTTGTTCCCGGCCAGAGATTCAGCCTTGTTCCTCATTGTTCAGGACACAAACGAGCAACAGCCTTTTTTGACACGGAGCCACGGGCTGAATGACGACTGGAGCTGACTAGTCACATGAAAAACCTTTCTCTATGGAGGGTCCGAGCCCATTAAGAGTTGGGGAGTTATGAATGGCTATGAATAACTCCCCCCTGGCCTTGATATCATGTAGGGAGACCTTGACACAAGACAAGCATAAACTTCCCAGGCTTTCAGAAAGGTTCCCAGATAGACAATCACAGAACTAGAAATAGTGAGAGGGAGAGGGAGAGGGAGAGATTGACAGACAAACAGAGACAGGGAGGGAGCATAGAGTTGGTGTGGAAGTGGCTCTGTAGTCTTCTAGAAGGCCATACTGTGCTCACCCACCCATGGACTAATACGCTATTTACTGACACTAATGTTGTTGACTTTATTCTTTATTGAACCAAACATAGTGGTACAATTAAAATCCATGTATGTATTTCTGCTGTGGCTCTTGCTCCTAACTATAGCTCATGTAGTGACAAAGTAAAAGAACGTTTTTGAGCTGTGCATTGTTACTGAATGCCACGTCATCACCTGGCTATAACCAGGGCGTGAGGGAAGTGAACTGGATCAGTTCAGATATTCTGGAGCCGGGCTAGAGCCTGGCGGCCGCTAAAATATTGTGTTGTGTTCAATTCAAATAAAGATAACGGGATATTTAGCAATGAGCAGTGCAGTCCTCCATCATCTCCTCCTTGGTCTGTATTCTCAGTTCGATACCTTCCTCATGGGTGGATCCATCCCAGCTAGACAGACAGGGGATGTCCCAAACGGCACCCTATTCCCTATAATAGCGCACTCCTTTTGACCAGAGTCCTAAGGCCTATATTGGGAATAGGGTGCCATTTGAGACACGAGCCATGCCTACTGATAATCCCTTTGTCCACATCCATAATCCATTTGTTACACTCGGACCAATCATTTCTCATTAACCCTTATAAGGGTTCTGTATCTAAGACAAAGGAACCGCAGGGGAACAATACAGAGACCCACTGTTCACATTGTGACAGCAATACAGCGACCGCCTGTTCACATTGTCAGTGCTCAAGTACCTCCTTTAGTGCCGTGTGGGCCTTGTGCCCAGAAAGTTTAGATGAATGAGAGAATAAAAGACTGGGAGAGACCAGAACAAGTGAGGAACACCTGAAAAGGACTGAGAGGAAAAGGTTTCCCCATTTCCACAGTAAGAATATTATGTGACTGAACAAGACAGAAACAAAAGGACCTTTTCCTTTTGTGCTCAGAGACCTCTCCATCAATCAATGTCGAGACACCACCGGAGAATTCATAGAACGCTGATGTGCCATTTTACTTGAGAGGAAATGTCAAATAAGAGTGAGAAAAGAAGGATTACTGTACAATTAGATGATTTAAATTCTCCAAGAAATGTAGAATGAAATGTGAAAGCTTTTTGATATCCAATCATTGTAAACCATAGATCCATTTTGTAGATGAAATGACAATCAATAGCATTTCTATATCAGGTGTTTAAAACGTCTAGTCGTGTGGCTGTGAACATTAATCTAGCTTTCACGCATCAATTTATGCCTGCACAGATACACAGAGCAATTTCCTTAACTGCTGTGTGCGTGCGTGCGTGCATGCGTGAGGACTCAGAGCTCTATGCATTGTACGGTGCAGACAGAGATCTAGTAATCAGGTCATTTGTTGTAATGATAGACATCATGGTGATCATCAACCTCACAGCATAGCAGACAGCTGAATCATGTGCACTCTGACACACCCCAATTACACACTCACTGAGAAACTCAATACACTTGTACACATACACTCAGGGCCAGTTCCAGGCATAAGCGACATATTCGGTAGCTCAGGGCCCCCGACCACTAGGGGGCCCCCGTCCCAGTTTAGGAACTCAGTCGGGGTCTCAACTATTGAGAGAAAGAATAGATCAACACAGCAGGTGCAATTTCTAAATTTGATTGTGCATCAGCAGAATTGCAGTAAATTGCTTAGGGCCCCCAGAAGGCATGACCCAGCCCTGCATACACATGCATGCAGACACACAACTCAATAGACTTGTGTACACACACATATGTACAACGTAATACAGTTGTTCACACATACATACATAAACTCAGCAACTGCATTTATTTTCAGCAAATTTAATGTGTAAATATTTGTATAAACATAACAAGATTCAACAACCGAGACATAAACTGAACAAGTTCCACAGACATGTGACTAACATAAATGGAATAATGTGTCCCTGAAAAAGGGGGGATCAAAAGTAACAGTGTGGCCACCAGCTGCCTTAAGTACTGCAGTGCATCTCCTCCTCATGGACTGCACCAGATTTGCCAGTTCTTGCTGTGAGATGTTACCCCACTCTTCCACCAAGGCACCTGCAAGTTCCCGGACATTTCTGGGGGGAATGGCCCTAGCCCTCACCCTCCGATCAAACAGGTCCCAGACATGCTCAATGGGATTGAGATCCAGGCTCTTTGCTGGCCATGGCAGAACACTGACATTCCTGTCTTGCATGAAATCACGCACAGAACGAGCAGTATGGCTGGTGACATTGTCATGCTGGAGGGTCATGTCAGGATGAGCCTGCAGGAAGGGTACCACATGAGGTAGGAGGATGTCTTCCCTGTAACGCACAGCGTTGAGATTGCCTGCAATGACAACAAGCGCAGTCCGATGATGCTGTGACACACCACCCCAGACCATGACGGACCTTCCACCTCCAAATCGATCCCGCTCCAGAGTACAGGCCTCGTGCAATGCTCATTCCTTCGACGATAAACGCAAATCCGACCATCACCCCTGGTGAGACAAAACCGCCACTCATCAGTGAAGAGCACTTTTTGCCAGTCCTGTCTGGTCCAGCGACGGTGGGTTTGTGCCCATAGGCGACGTTGTTGCCGATGATGTCTGGTGAGGACCTGCCTTACAACAGGCCTACAAGCGCTCAGTCCAGCCTCTCTCAGCCTATTGCGGACAGTCTGAGCACTGATGGAGGGATTGTGCGTTCCTGGTGTAACTCGGGCAGTTGTTGTTGCCATCCTGTACCTGTCCCGCAGGTGTGATGTTCGAATGTACCGATCCTGTGCAGGTGTTGTTACACGTGGTCTGCCACTGCAAGGATGATCAGCTGTCAGTCCTGTTTCCCTGTAGCGCTGTCTTAGGCGTCTCACAGTACAGACATTGCAATTTATTGCCCTGGCCACATCTGCAGTCCTCACGCCTCCTTGCAGCATGCCTAAGGCACATTCATGCAGATGAGAGGGACCCTGGGCACCTTTCTTTTGGTGTTTTTCAGAGTCAGTAGAAAGGCCTCTTTAGTGTCTGAAGTTTTCATAACTGTCACCTTAATTGCCTACCGTATGTAAGCTGTTAGTGTCTTAACGACCGTTCCACAGGTGCATGTTCATTAATTGTTTATGGTTCATTGAACAAGCATGAGAAACAGTGTTTAAACCCTTTACAATGAAGTCCTGTGAAGTTATTTGGGTTTTACGAATTATCCTTCAAAGACAGGGTCCTGAAAAAGGGACATTTCTTTTTTGCTGAGTTTAATATATATATATACTGCTCAAAAAATAAAGGGAACACTTAAACAACACATCCTAGATCTGAATGAAAGAAATAATCTTATTAAATACTTTTTTCTTTACATAGTTGAATGTGCTGACAACAAAATCACACAAAAATAATCAATGGAAATCCAATTTATCAACCCATGGAGGTCTGGATTTGGAGTCACACTCAAAATTAAAGTGGAAAACCACACTACAGGCTGATCCAACTTTGATGTAATGTCCTTAAAACAAGTCAAAATGAGGCTCAGTAGTGTGTGTGGCCTCCACGTGCCTGTATGACCTCCCTACAACGCCTGGGCATGCTCCTGATGAGGTGGCGGATGGTCTCCTGAGGGATCTCCTCCCAGACCTGGACTAAAGCATCCGCCAACTCCTGGACAGTCTGTGGTGCAACGTGGCGTTGGTGGATGGAGCGAGACATGATGTCCCAGATGTGCTCAATTGGATTCAGGTCTGGGGAACGGGCGGGCCAGTCCATAGCATCAATGCCTTCCTCTTGCAGGAACTGCTAACACACTCCAGCCACATGAGGTCTAGCATTGTCTTGCATTAGGAGGAACCCAGGGCCAACCGCACCAGCATATGGTCTCACAAGGGGTCTGAGGATCTCATCTCGGTACCTAATGGCAGTCAGGCTACCTCTGGCGAGCACATGGAGGGCTGTGCGGCCCCCCAAAGAAATGCCACACCATGACTGACCCACCGCCAAACCGGTCATGCTGGAGGATGTTGCAGGCAGCAGAACGTTCTCCACTGCGTCTCCAGACTCTGTCACGTCTGTCACATGTGCTCAGTGTGAACCTGCTTTCATCTGTGAAGAGCACAGGGCGCCAGTGGCGAATTTGCCAATCTTGGTGTTCTCTGGCAAATGCCAAACGTCCTGCACGGTGTTGGGCTGTAAGCACAACCCCCACCTGTGGACGTCGGGCCCTCATACCACCCTCATGGAGTCTGTTTCTGACCGTTTGAGCAGACACATGCACATTTGTGGCCTGCTGGAGGTCATTTTGCAGGGCTCTGGCAGTGCTCCTCCTTGCACAAAGGCGGAGGTAGCGGTCCTGCTGCTGGGTTGTTGCCCTCCTACGGCCTCCTCCACGTCTCCTGATGTACTGGCCTGTCTCCTGGTAGCGCCTCCATGCTCTGGACACTACGCTGACAGACACAGCAAACCTTCTTGCCACAGCTCGCATTGATGTGCCATCCTGGATGAGCTGCACTACCTGAGCCACTTGTGTGGGTTGTAGACTCCGTCTCATGCTACCACTAGAGTGAAAGCACTGCCAGCATTCAAAAGTGACCAAAACATCAGCCAGGAAGCATAGGAACTGAGAAGTGGTCTGTGGTCCCCACCTGCAGAACCACTCCTTTATTGGGGGTGTCTTGCTAATTGCCTATAAATTCCACCTGTTGTCTATTCCATTTGCACAACAGCATGTGAAATTTATTGTCAATCAGTGTTGCTTCCTAAGTGGACAGTTTGATTTCACAGAAGTGTGATTGACTTGGAGTTACATTGTGTTTAAGTGTTCCCTTTATTTTTTTGAGCAGTATATTTAATAAGATTATTTCATTCATTCAGATCTAGGATGTGTTATTTTAGTGTTCCCTTTATTTTTTTGAGCAGTGTATAAACGCAACATGCAACAATTTAAAAGATTTTACTGAGTTTACAGTTCATATAAGGAAATCACTCAAGTGAAGTAAATTCCTTAGGCCCTAATCTATGGATTTCACATGACTGGGAATACAGATATGGATCTGTTCGTCACAGATATCATGAAAAAAAGGTAGGGGCGTGGATCAGAAAACCAGTCAGTATGTGGTGTGACCACCATTTAACTCTCCTTTGCATAGAGTTGATCAGGCTGTTGATTGTGGCCTGTGGAATGTTGTCCCACTCAATTTTCAATGGTGGTGCGACGTTGCTGGATGTTGGCGGGAACTGGAACACGCTGTTGTACACGTCGATCCAGAGCATCCCAAACATGCTAATTGAGTGACATGTCTGATGAGTATGCATGCAGGCCATGGAAGAACTGGGACAGTTTCAGCTTCCAGGAATTGTGTACAGATCCTTGCGACCTGGGCCCGTGCATGTGTTGTTTAAGTGTTCCCTTTATTTTTTTTAGCAGTGTATATCGACGGACACACAAATAGCTCTACTCAATTCCTAACTGCAAACTACTGTACTTTAAATGTACTGTTGAAAAGTTCACTTAACAGAGCATGCAGGCTTTAGTGGCCCCCTGCCATGTCATTTCCTGGATTTGCTGATTTCCCACTGTCACCCTTTAATATGAATTACCTCACGTAGTTAAATTTAAACCTCTTCAGTTGTGTACAATTTAGAAAAGGAATTAATTGCGATCTGATTAGCTGTGTGTATGACTAACACTGTTCATGTACAATGTGTGTGTGTGTCACAGTTCATGTAGTGAGTGTGTGATTAGAACCATGAGTCAAAGTCTACTTCAACAGGTTTGCCAAATGAAAAAGAGAATTTATTTACAAAAACATCAATATTAAAACTTCGCAACACAACAGCAAAAGGAGGAAGTGTCAACGCTGAATCAAGTTAGATCAACGCTGAATCAATGTCTGCAACATCACAATGAGCATAGGATTCTCCTTAACAGAAAATAAGATAATAGCAACATATAACGTTTCTAAAAAAAACTAAAAAACACCAACGCATTTCTCTCTCATGTGGCCAAAATGCAACAGCATGCGCCACTGGGCAAAACACACAGGTAGGCTATGCTACAGTTTGTTTACACCATCTGCTCTAAAATGAATTCACTGTACATCATTCAAAACAACACTGTATACACGCAAGACAAAAATGGGGATATGCATTTAGATCTTACAGTAACGTTATACTACGCTATTATATTCAACTTATGTCGAATATTATCATTATGTGATCTTGCCGACACTGTTTCAGCTTTGATCTAACTTTATTAAACGAGCACCATTCACCTGAGTAGCTTGTTCTCTGTGAGGAAAGTAGAGAATATATACATGCGCAGAAGCTTCGGGAAGCTCCGGATCTTTGAGTGAGGCAGACTAAAGATCCCGAAAAACACGGAGCCGCAGAGCCACATCACGCTAGAAAGATAGATACCCACACACTTGAATTCTCCAGTAGTTTTATGGAGTGCAACGTTTCAACCCGAAGGTTGAAAACCAAGACCTTCAGGTCAGGACCCATAGAATTAGGAATTAGAATACCAGAATGGACATGAACCTTCTTATGATGGGATAAAGGTCCGCCATCTTGGTCAGGGAGTTTGACAACCATGGTTAGTCAAAGCTGTGATTCATAAAATATGAATTCAAAGAACTTTTCTGCAATGTTGGTCAGCTAGCTAGCCAGCCAGTTTTAGGGGAATAATTCTAGAACTTTGAGGGTTTACGACATAGAGATCCTATTAAATTACTAGAGGGCCTATGTCAGGACCTTATAACTTGACGAAGACCTTCAGTTCGAAACATTTTACTCAATAAAACTGAAGCGGCATTCAGTGGTGTGTAAGGATGGATATCTACACCTCAACGGTAATGTCTCTAATCTCTTCCTCTAGTCAGTTCCCCATAATGGTGGGTATGTGTGAAGGTCGTAGGTCAAAAGGTTGGGGGTCAGAGTGGACACTCGGTGTCGTACTCTACTGGCCCAAACTCCCCCATCCTCTTCAGCAAGGCCGCTTTGACAGCACTGATCTTCACATCCAGCTCCGACAGACTGCAGGTCTGCCAACATGGGAGAGAAGAACGATCACAGTCAAACCCGCTGCACACAGATCTAACTCCCCAGAGACATACAAGTATAAGCAAATACGTGCACACTAAAATCAGTGTCACTTTAAACTGGTAGTTGTCCACGGACCGGAGGTTGAGAAACACCGCTTTGAACTTGAACGTAATGGAAGGAGGAAAGGTATGAGACAAGTGAAAAGGTATGATAACACATCTCACCTGAGACATTGATGTCTTTGGTCGCTTGTGTAGGTAACTCTGAAAGAACACAGGAGATGAGAGGTTAGAATGTTTAGGTAACTCAGAGAGAGCAGAGACAAAAAAAAGAGGTTTAAGTAACTTTGAGAGAACTAGACCAGTTAGAGGTTAGCCACCGGCAACATTCCTGCCGTGCACAGAGTCAGACGGACTGAACAAATATTTCCCGTCCATTCAAGATGCACTATGCAGAAATCGCTATGCCATTTCCTGGTTGCTAAAATTCTAATAGTTTGCATATTTTCAGTTTATCTGACAAAACAAGCAAGTGTAGTGTAGAGAATCATTGTACCATCTAAAACCACTGAAATATATTTTCCATAACCAAAAATATTATATTTTCAACTGTTTGAAGCTGGTGTACGAAAACGAAAGTAAAAAGACAAAAACGGAAAGCATAGAAATAACAAATATAGAACATATCGCTTCTTAGACTTGCTTTTAATGTGACTGACAGATCTATAACTCCCATTACTATGTGGATTAGGTCAGGTCATCCAAAAACGTACATACTGTAGCTTTAAAATTAGCCCCGAGAGCTACTTGTTCTTTTTACGCCAATGCACAGACCTCAGAAAATACATTCTATTTCTGGAAATGGCACCAATCTAATAGCTTTCAGAATAATTTTTTTTAAAAACGACCAGCTGTGCCTTAATTATCTGGTGACAAAAAAAACATTCTGCAAGAAGGTTAATAGTGCAAGTACATTACTCATATGAAGAATTGCCATGAAAAATTCAGAGTTATTTAGTAATTCCAGAACTAGCAGACTAAAAGGGGCCAGGAATGAGAGTACAAAAACATGGCCTTCCCACCCTCAACCCAACCATGAAAGTATTTTAATGCACTGCAGCAGTCTGCTATGCAACATACAATACTGTAAATCTAAAGACTTGGGCAATGACTAAACCACTGATAGAAAAGTGGAGGAGACCACTACTCACCTCTATCACCTCCCACATCACCAGCAGTTTATTGGACAGTGCTGTTCTCTGAAAGCAGCTGCCCTAACCACTAGCCCAGGCCACACACTGGTCCTTTTCATTATGGTTAATTAGCTCAAAGTAACCTCTGGCCAGTAGCCACTTGATGAGAATAATACATTTTATTTATATAGCAGCTTTTTACCAACTGAGGTACTCAAAGCGCTTTACATAGTAAAGTCATGATTTGAAAGCTTGCTCTATTGCCAACATGACTAGCTAAATGATAAAATATGATCTTAGTGTTAGGCTTTCACAAGGCAATTCAGAGAAACAGATCGCCGTTTTGGTGCCCATAGAAATGAGTTATAGGTGAATTCAGGTGTGCGCGCTCCAGCAAATTTCCTTCACGTTAAATAAACAGGCTCATTGTGTTCAGAACAACCCAGGGTATGATGCCATGTCATCCTGTAACTGTACATCAAACAGCGATCGTAAACGTTGATGCTGTACATAAGAGTTTTATGATTTGGAAAAGTGAAGCACACAGTGTGGCTTGCATGTATGACATCAAAGTGGTATTTATTAGAATCCTCAAGGTCTCATCTTTCACAATACCATTGAGTCATCTGAATTTGGAGCTTTCCCCTCACTCAGACAAACATTTCTGCAAAAGCTGCCCAATTGGTGGGAGGGATGGGAGCAACTTCTTGTCACGCATGGTGCTCAAGTTCAGAAGACTGTCAGTCAAATCCCAGACAGAGCTGTGAAGCGCAGAGACAGAGCTCTGATGTCATGTACTGCATGTTACTGTACAGCCACTGCATTCCAATTTAAGCGTTTTAGTGACCAAATCTGGAATTTTTCAACCCCTATATGAGTACGAGCAGGGCCTAAAAGTTAATTTACTGGTTCACCAACCACAGTGCCAGGTAGATTTTAAAAAATAAAATAAAAATCTACCAGCCACTCATTTTTCCACCCCCTGTAAAATTACACCAACAAAACACAAAAAAAGGAGAGCATGCTGCAATGCTTTGTAATGTTTCTAAAACAATAAATTGTA
Source organism: Salmo trutta (assembly GCF_901001165.1). NCBI lineage: Eukaryota > Metazoa > Chordata > Actinopteri > Salmoniformes > Salmonidae > Salmo > Salmo trutta. The sequence continues at coordinate 4,629,332 of NC_042989.1, forward strand.
CTACTAGTAATTAGTAATGTGGTATATTGTTTAACTTCACATCATCTTTTGTGGCCTGAGTCTTTTACCAAAATATCACAGATGAGACAACAATGTTCACCTGTCCCTTTAAGAGTGAGAGGTTACCGTGGTAACGCTGGGCCAGTCATGTTTCTGCCTTTGAGATTGAGTCTGACTAGTAGCAGCGTTATCTTCTCTTCCCTAGCAGTTGAAACTCAAACTGAAAAACAACCTAGCTTGTGAACGAAACAATGTAAATAGCCAAGAAACACAATGACAAAGTCTCACTTAAGTAGACTCGTTTCAAGTAAATTATCTTTCACTCAGCTCTTCACGTGCGCAAAGCCCCAATCTAGGAAGTGTTGCAGCGCGAGATGGTATAGGCTATATAGGATTCGTAGTTCTTTGACTTTGTGCGATTCATTTACCAGCTATGAAACAAAGCAACAAAGTCAGTTTGTCAAATTTCTGCCCTGCTAGAGCTGCCCTGGTTAACTGTAAGTGCTGTTATTGTAAGGTGGAAACGTCTAGGAGCAACAATGGCTCAGGGGCGAAGTGGTAGGCCACACAAGCTCACAGAACAGGACCGCCGAGTGCTGAAGCGCATAGCATGTTGAAATCGTGCTATAACAATAACTGTTTGTTAGGAGTTTCATGAAATGGGTTTCCATGGCTGAGCAGCCACACACAAGCCTAAGATCATCATGTGCAATGCCAAGCATCGGCTGGAGTGGTGTAAAGCTCGCTGCCATTGGACTCTGGAGCAGTGGAAACACGTTCGCTGAAGTCATGAATCACACTTCACCATCTGGCAGTCCGATGGACGAATCTGGTTTGGCGGATGTCAGGAAAAACGCTACCTGTCCCAATGCTTAGTGCTATCGAAACACCTTTGGGATGAATTGGAACGCCGATTGCGAGCCAGGCCTAATCGCCCAACATCAGTGCCCGACCTCACTAATGCTCTTGGGGCTGAATGGAAGCAAGACCCTTCAGCAATGTTCCAACATCTAGTGGAAAGCCTTCCCAGAAGAGTGGAGACCGTTTTAGCAGCAAATGTTCGACGAGCAGGCGTCCACATACATTTGTAGTGTACTTTGAAAACAGCTACTGCAGCATTTATGTTACTACAAATGTGATCATACTTGACTATTTTAATTCACAAATGCGAGTGAAATGCGTGCACTGTGGAGCCCTGACCACCCACCGACGTGGCTGGTGAAATAGACATCTTACCCACCAATGCCAAAATCTACCTGCATTTGGCAGGTGTTAATGTTAGGCCCTGGGTACGAGTGTAAAAGGTTGAGTATTAAAGATGAGATTATAGACTCGCTAGGCCGCTACTGAGGAAACCTCTCCAGCCCTCCCCTCCTCCACCCTCAGAAACCTGTTCAGCGTGTACTTCCAAACTATTTGCAGAAATTGCTTAAACAGTGGCACTTGGAATAAAATAAAGATCAGCTCAGTTTATTCAAAAAGACACTCTCAACCCCCAGCTCTCTGTGCACACGCACACACACGCACACACACGCACACACACGCACACACACGCACACACTAAAGGACATGGAGAGCAGCACGCTCTTAGAACCCGGCACGTCAAGCCAAGAGAAGGGAGTGATAAGAGTCGTGCAGAAACTCAAGCGCTCTTACTCAGCTAACTTTGATAGGCTAAATTCTGACATGGATGATATATTCTGAACTGAAGAGGAAGAAATACCCCACGTCTGATAATCACGGCATAAGAACTCTCGCGCTCAATATGGAGAAATACTAACGCGCACGTACGCATGTCCACACGCACACAAAAAATAAATAAGTGGATGTGTTAAAATCTTTCTACCACACTAAACTCACAGACTGGAAGTACTCCGGTGAAAGTCCCTCCAACTCCAGGATCCGATCTTCAAGCTTCTTCAGCCTCTGGTACACACTTAAAGGCACTGGACCCTCTGGAAAAGAAAGGTTTGTGTGTCTGATAGGAATATTAGAGTATAAGACCAGAATTCCTAAAGTCAAGTGTCAGAAATTGAAATTAAATACAAATGTTTGGGTAAAGCGAGACATGCAACTACCACAATATGGCCGATACCACACGTTGTTTAACCTCTTCACCTGTTGGGAGCTTTAGGTGTGTCTCGATGTTGTGCAGGCGTTCCTCTATGGCTGGATTCCCACAGTCTCTGGACACCATGGCCCTCTGCTGCTCCTCAGCCTCCCCCAAGGCACCTCCTCCTAAACCTCCACGAGTCTGAGGCCCATAGGTGTTCACCACACGAGTCACTGCACAGACAAGGCATACAGACAATAGAAACCCATTAAAATGTCACAAGCCAATTAAAGAAACATACCAGGGTTGTTTCACGGAATGAGTCCCTTTTACATCCCTTTGATATTTTAAGTAGAAATTGTGCACCTACATTGGATTTTAAAAGCCTGTTATTTTAAAATGTAGTGGCCTTTAATATAGAGCACATGGAAAATTCAATATATATGAATAAAGACTAGCTAATGTGCCCAAAATTCAGCAGTTTTCTCAAAGCCCTAGTTCTTTTGTTGCTTTGACAAAGTCATTTCAGAAGATTTCTTTTAATGTGATTAGTGATGCATTTTAAGGTTACATTTTTTTTAACCTTTTAATATGGTGAAAGTATTTGTTGTTAAAGGGCGACTGCACTTCCTCATTTGGCCTTGTCTTTCATCATTGCTCATTAGGAATTATTTGTATATTTTTCTCCCACCTTTATTTAACCAGGTAGGCTAGTTGAGAACAAGTTCTCATTTGCAACTGCAACCTGGCCAATGTAAAGCAAAGCAGTTCGACACATACAACACAGAGTTACACATGGAATAAACAAAAACATACAGTCAATAATACAGTAGAACAAAAGAAAACTAAAAGTCTATATACTGTGAGCGCTAGCGGCTGTGAATAAAAGGCAAACAAGAGTCGTCTTGGGGGTGTGGTTTGATGTGCATGTTTCTTGGGTTTGTCATTCAGTCACAACAACAAAAAGGACCACTAACCAGTTCGCATTTAAAAAAAATGTGCTGAAAGCAAGCTGGTTACATGCATCAAACATGTTGTCAGCTTTGCTTAGTTATGAGCTAGCTAGCCTGGTACAGGGGTAACCCTGGTCCAGGAGTGCCGCAGGCACCACATGTTTTTGATTTAATCGACCCGGAAGACCAGGTGTGTGGAATTTAGGCAATCACTGAACTGATCAATTAGCTCAGTTGGTCAGGTGTGATGCAGGTGAAAGCTATGATCCTTACTTGATGTCACATGTTAAATCCCCTTCAAATCAGTGTAAATGACAGGGAGGAGACAAGTTAAAGGAGTTTTAAGCCTTGAGACAATGGAGACTTTGTGTGTGCCATTCAGAGGGCGAATGGGCAAGACCAAAAATGTAAGTGCCTTTGAACGGGGTATGGTAATAGGTGCCAGGCGCACCGGTTTGTGTCAAGAACTACAACGTTGCTGGCTTTTTCACACTCAACAGTTTCCCGTGTGTATCAGGAATGGTCCACCACCCAAAGGACATCCAGCCACCTTGCCACAATTGTGGGAAGCATTGGCATCATCATGGGCCACACCTGCTTGTCGAACACCTCATTCTAAAATCATGGGCATTAATATGGAGTTGGTCCCCCCCTCAGCTGCCATAACAGCCTCCACTCTTCTGGGAAGGCTTTCCACTAGATGTTGGAACATTGCTGCGGGGACTTGCTTTCATTCAGTCACAAGAGCATTAGTGAGGTAGGGCACAGATGTTGGGCGATTAGACCTGGCTTGCAGTCTGCGTTCCAATTCATCCCAAAGGTGTTCCATGTGGTTAAGGTCAGGGCTCGTCCACACAGTTAAGTTCGTCCACACCGATCTCGACAAACTATTTCTGTATGGATCTTGTTTTGTGCACAGGGGCATTGTCATGCTGAAACAGGAAAGGATCTTCCCCAAACTGTTGCCACAAAGTTAGAAGCACAGAATCATCTAGAATGTCATTGTATGCTGTAGCGTTAAGATTTCCCTTCACTGGAACTAAGGGGCTTGAACCATGAAAAACAGCCCCAGACCATTATTCCTCCTCCACCAAACTTTACATTTGGCACTATGCATTGGGGCTGGTAGCATTCTCCTGGCATCTGCCAAACCCAGAGTCGTCCGTCGGACTGCCAGATGGTGAAGCGTGATTCATCACTCCAGAGAACGAGTCCACTGCTTCAGAGTCCAATGGCGGCAAGCTTTATACCACTCCAGCAGACACTTGGCATTGTGCATGATGATCTTAGACTTGCGTGCGGCTGCTCAGCCATGGAAACCCATTTCATGAAGCTCCCGACAAACAGTTATTGTGCTGACGTTGCTTCCAGGGGCAGTTTGGAACTCATTAGTAAGGGTTGTAACAGAGAACAGAGGATTTTAACGTGCAATGCTCTTCAGCACTCGGTGGTCCCGTTCTGTGAGCTTGTGTGGCCTACCACTTCGCGGCTGAGCCGTTGTTGCTCCTAGACATTTCCAGTTCACAATAACAGCACTTACAGTTGACCGAGGCAGCTATAGCAGGGCAAAAAATTGATGAACTAACTTGTTGAAAAGGTGGCATCCTATGACGGTGCCACGTTGAAAGTCACTGAGCTCTTCAGTAAGGCCATTCTACTGCTAATGTTTGTCTATGGAGATTGCATGGCTGTGTGCTTGATTTTATACACCTGTCAGCAACAGGTGTGGCTGCAAATTGTCCAGTGCTGCTAAGAAAGACCTACTTAAGCTGCAGCTGGCCTAGAACAGAGCAGCACGTTATGTTCTTAATTGTAATCAGAGGGCTGATAAATACTATGCATGCCAGTCTCTCTTGGCTAAGAGTTGAGGAGAGTGACTGCATTACTTCTTTTTATAAGAAACATTAATGAGTTAAATCCCAAATTGTTTGCAGTCAACTTACACACAGCTCTGACACACACTTATCCCACCAGACATGCCACCAGGGGTCTTTTCAGTCCCCAAATCCAGAACAAATTCAAGAACGTGTACAGTATTATATAGAGCCCTAATTGCATGGAATTTCCTTCCATCCCACATTGCTCAAATAAACAGCAAACCTGGTTTCAAAAAAACAGATAAAGCAACACATCGCCTCTCCCCTATTTGACCTAGATAGTGTGTGTGTATGCATTAATATTTAGGCTACATGTACCTTTTTATTTTATTTATGTAGTTCTGTCTTTGAACTGTTCTTGTCTATTGATGTTCTGTATTATGTATCATGTTTTGTGTGGACCCCAGGAAGAGTAGCTGCTGCTTTTGCAACAGCTAAATGGAGATCCTAATAAAATACCAAAATAGCCAAATCCACTAACTAGAAGGGGTGTCCACATACTTCTGCATATATAGTATGGGTTAGGGTATGTACTAACCACGTCTTGTCTAGGGAAGAGGTTCCAGTGGGCGAGTTGGTTTCGCATGACCCGGTGCCTCGGGTAGACGGGGTCTGCTCACTACCTCAAGAGGACCAATGGAACGGTCCTCTTAAGGCAGTGTTTCCCAACCCTGGTCCTCCAGTTCCCCCAACAGTACACAGTTTAGTGGTAGCCCTGGACAAACACACCTCATTCAACTCATTGAGACCTTGATGATTAGTTAACAAGTTGGATCAGGTGTGTTTGTCCAGGGTTACAATAAAAATGTGTACTTTGGGGGTACTCGAGGACCAGGGTTGGAAAAAACTGTCCTAAGGAGAGGTCTCCTCCGTCTGCCGAGGGGCACCGGGCCATGCAAAGCAAACTCGCCCAGTCTTTTCCCAGAAAACACAGTGCCATCACGCGTAAATAGGCAAAAATGGGGCATGAATTGTTGACATAACCGTAATCCAAACCATCAAGTAAGTCATAACGCAGTCACTTACCAAACTCCGTTTTGGACAAGACTGACTTTATAAACCAAAATGATCCTATTTATACTTTGTAGTCAATTCTGATACTAGAATTCATGTTTGACCCATATCAATGCCTCATAGGCCCTTTAAAACCAGAGAAGTTGGTTCCAAGGGGCAGTTGACCTTTAAATCTTTTTTCTAAAGGAACATTGAACATCTAATTGTCAAATCATAGTGTAAAAGCAGGTGAGCTGGTTCTACTCTTCATGGCCATTTTCTGGTGTATCGTGGTGGAAAACAGTGGGTCAAACATAACATGTCGACCCTGTTACCCTTAGAAAGACAGGCTAGAAATGTTTACAATGTACATTTCTTTGTGAAACTTGCATTCAATTGCCCCTCCCTGTTGCAAACAACAAGCTTCCATTCCCCCTGTCACATGGGGATTAATGACTGACAATCCTGATACAGGCAACGCTGTCACTTTATTTGGCACTTACAGTGCCTTGCGAAAGTATTCGGCCCCCTTGAACTTTGACCTTTTGCCACATTTCAGGCTTCAAACATAAAGATATAAAACAATTTTTTTGTGAAGAATCAACAACAAGTGGGACACAATCATGAAGTGGAACGAAATTTATTAGATATTTCAAACTTTTAACAAATAAAAAACTGAAAAATTGGGCGTGCAAAATTATTCAGCCCCCTTAAGTTAATACTTTGTAGCGCCACCTTTTGCTGCGATTACAGCTGTAAGTCGCTTGGGGTATGTCTTTATCAGTTTTGCACATCGAGAGACTGAAATTTTTGCCCATTCCTCCTTGCAAAACAGCTCGAGCTCAATGAGGTTGGATGGAGAGCGTTTGAACAGCAGTTTTCAGTTCTTTCCACAGATTCTCGATTGGATTCAGGTCTGGACTTTGACTTGGCCATTCTAACACCTGGATATGTTTATTTGTGAACCATTCCATTGTAGATTTTGCTTTATGTTTTGGATCATTGTCTTGTTGGAAGACAAATCTCCGTCCCAGTCTCAGGTCTTTTGCAGACTCCATCAGGTTTTCTTCCAGAATGGTCCTGTATTTGGCTCCATCCATCTTCCCATCAATTTTAACCATCTTCCCTGCCCCTGCTGAAGAAAAGCAGGCCCAAACCATGATGCTGCTGCCACCACCATGTTTGACAGTGGGGATGGTGTATTCAGGGTGATGAGCTGTGTTGCTTTTAAGCCAAACATAACATTTTGCATTGTTGCCAAAAAGTTCGATTTTGGTTTCATCTGACCAGAGCACCTTCTTCCACATGTTTGGTGTGTCTCCCAGGTGGCTAGTGGCAAACTTTAAACAACACTTTTTATGGATATCTTTAAGAAATGGCTTTCTTCTTGCCACTTCCATAAAGGCCAGATTTGTGCAGTATACGACTGATTGTTGTCCTATGGACAGAGTCTCCCACCTCAGCTGTAGATCTCTGCAGTTCATCCAGAGTGATCATGGGCCTCTTGGCTGCATCTCTGATCAGTCTTCTCCTTGTATGAGCTGAAAGTTTAGAGGGACGGCCGGGTCTTCGTAGATTTGCAGTGGTCTGATACTCCTTCCATTTCAATATTATCGCTTGCACAGTGCTCCTTGGGATGTTTAAAGCTTGGGAAATCTTTTTGTATCCAAATCCGGCTTTAAACTTCTCCACAACAGTATCTCGGACCTGCCTGGTGTGTTCCTTGTTCTTCATGATGCTCTCTGCGCTTTAAACGGACCTCTGAGACTATCACAGAGCAGGTGCATTTATACGGAGACTTGATTACACACAGGTGGATTCTATTTATCATCATTAGTCATTTAGGTCAACATTGGATCATTCAGAGATCCTCACTGAACTTCTGGAGAGAGTTTGCTGCACTGAAAGTAAAGGGGCTGAATAATTTTGCACGGCCAATTTTTCAGTTTTTTATTTGTTAAAAAAGTTTGAAATATCCAATAAATTTCGTTCCACTTCATAATTGTGTCCCACTTGTTGATTCTGCCCAAAAAATTACAGTTTTATATCTTTATGTTTGAAGCCTGAAATGTGGCAAAAGGTCAAAGTTCAAGGGGGCCGAATACTTTCGCAAGGCACTGTAATAGGAAATTACTATAGTAATGTATTTAACTTGATGGTAAAACATGTTTTTTTTATTAATAAGTGACAGAATGTTAAAATTAGGTAACTATTTATTTATTTTTATCAAGTTACACTAGCGAAAAGGGACTCATTTCTTTGAACGACCCACCAATAAACATAAAAAATGTGAAATAACATAAGAAAACTATGTTTAAACTTAAAATAGAATGTTCTTACCTTTAACATGACTTTTGAAGCCTGGGTAGGGTGTGAATACTGCATCTGTTCTGGCACAGCTGTCTTCTACATCATAGCAAAAGAGAACAGTTTATATTAACCAGCGCAAAATATATAGTTTAGATTTGAAATATGCATTTCGTGGATAATTAACTGATGCGTCTGTTTAAAATTAAATGAACTGTCCATGTGACACGTTCACCTCTGTTACCCTCATTTCTGTTACGGTCATTACTGTTAATTGTCATTTGTATTAGTGTCCTTTCACACCATCTATTTCTGAAGAAAAACAACAACTTGTCCCTTCTGTTCAAAGAACCTGGACAAAGCTGGATTTATTTTGAGACCAGCTGAGGAGGGTGTTAGCTACTTCAGGCCCACTATTATAACAGTTCAGTCTGACCTCTTGCCTCTCTGGCTGTGGAAATCAGCCCTCTCCAAACATTGGCAATCTGTGCACGGTCACCCCCCCATCCCTCCCTCCACCAACTCTCTCTCACAAACACGCCTCTCCCCACACCTCACTCAGATTCTTACCCTGATTGCAGTCGATCACGTTGCAGAACTCCCTCACGTTGTTTTCATTGATCTCCAGCTGCTTTCGCTCTATAAATGCAGATATCCTCCTATCAATCTATAGTAGTAGAGGAGACAGATGTGACAGGCTGGGTTAAAGAGCTATTGAAATCAAACGACAGCCGATTTTTGTTTATATGATGGTAATAAAGGCAGGGGCAAGCAAAGCGGAACGAGACTAGCATTCACCTCCAAACAGCACGTGAAATGTACTCAGATTCAGAATACCCCATCTCAATTGCTTTGCCATTTCTAAAAATGACGAAGTACTACAAAATACTGTTTATTTGGCTACCAAAATAAATACACAATGAAATACAATAGGCCTCGGCATCCTCTTGTCCTTCATCCACATGCAATCTCTCTAGAGTAATGAGCATCCACTTCATAATATATCAAGGGCCTGGCCCTCTCGCAGAGCCCTCCTGCTACTGCCACCACACCAGTCAGCGACCACACACACACTCCCACATTCCCTGACTGCAGCACTCAGAAGGAGCCCTTATTCTGTGCTAAACTGGCTTATCAGGTCCTGATCAAGCATTTGATTCACTACTATGTTATTGCAAAGTGTGCAGCACACTCGGAGGCAATTACTTATGAGTATTCACTGGCTTTAGCTGAGAATAGGAAATAGTATTGAAAATACTACTGTATAAACCGCAGCGTCAGTACAGCTGAGCAGAGTTGACCAACGACCAAACAGAAGCTACAGTCACTCACCTCTGATTTGTTGGCTCTGATCTGAATGCTGAGGTCATCAACCTGCAACTTGCCCTCTTCCTCTACCTCTGGCCTGGTTGGCTGAGCTGCAGGTAGAATGGGTGGTGAGTCGATGGTCATCTCACCAGAAGAGACTGCGCTAGTGGTTTCATCCTTGTTGCTCTTTGAAGACGAGGACTGGTGTTCTGCCTCCACCAGTACCCTCAGGTTGTCTGATACTGACTGTTGAGGAGGATTAAAAGCAGGTTACGGGGAGAGACGGTGAAGTCCCTATCAACATACACTATCTACATCCATAGAATAAACAAAACACAAAATACATTAAAAAGCAACCATTTATTTTTATTTAACTCTAGAGCAGTGGTTCCCAAACTTTTTAGTCCCGTACCCCTTCAAACATTCAACCTCCAGCTGCATACCAGCTAGCACCAGGGTCAGCGCACTCTAAAATGTTTTTTTTTACCATCATTGTAAGTCTGCCACACACACACACACTATACAATACGTTTATTAAACATAAGAATGAGTGTGAGTTCATCCCAACCTGACTCGTGGGAAGTGACAAAGACCTCTTATAAGACCAGGGCACAAATAATAATATAGTAAATCATTTTTGCTCTTTATTTAACCATCTTACATATAAAACCTTATTTGTTCATTGAAAATGGTGAATAACTCACCACAGGTTAATGAGAAGGGTGTGCTTGAAAGGATGCACATAACTCTGCAATGTTGGGTTGCATTGGAGAGAGTCTGTCTTAAATCATTTCTCACACCATTTGTACCTGTATTTAGTTTTCATGCTAGTGAGGGCCGAGAATCCACTCTCACATATGTACATGGTTGCAAAGGGCATCAGTGTCTTATTAACAGCGCGATTTGCCAAGGCAGGATACTCTGAGTGCAGCCCTATCCAGAAATCTGGCAGTGGCTTCTGATTAAATTCAATTTTCACATAACTGCTTGCTGCAATTTTGATGAGGCTCTCTTGTTCAGATATCAATAAGTGGACTGGAGGTAGGGAATGAAAGGGATAATGAATCCAGTTGTATGTGTCGTCCGTTTCGGGAAAGTACCTGCGTAATTGCTCACCCAACTCAGGTGCTTCGATATATCACATTTGACATTGTCCGTAAGCCTGAGTTAATTTGCACACAAAAAAATAAAATAATCATACAATGGAAAGGCCCGTGTGTTGTCCTTGTTAATGCAGACAGAGAAGAGCTCCAACTTCTTAATCATAGCCTCAATTTTGTCCAGCACATTGAATATAGTTGTGGAGAGTCCCTGTAATCCTAGATTCAGATCATTCAGGCGAGAAAAAACATCACCCAGATAGGCCAGTCGTGTGAGGAACTCGTCATCATGCAAGTGGTCAGACAAGTGAAAATGGTCAGTAATAAACTTTAAGCTCGTCTCTCAATTCCAAAAAACATGTCAATACTTTGCCCCTTGATAACCAGCGCATTTCTGTATGCTGTAAAAGCATTACATGGTCACTGCCCATATCACTTCATAGTGCAGAAAATACACTAGAGTTCAGGGGCCTTGCTTTAACAAAGTTAACCATTTTCACTATAGTGTCCAAAACGTCTTTCAAGCTGTCAGGCATTCCCTTGGCAGCAAGAGCCTCTTGGTGGATGCTGCAGTGTACCCAAGTGGCGTTGGGAGCAACTGCTTGCACGCACGTTACCACTCCACTATGTCTCCCTGTCATGGCTTTTGGGCCATTAGTAAAGATACAAACAAATCTTGATGACCAAAGTCCATTTGATGTCACGAAGCTGTCCAGTACTTAAAATATCCTCTCCTGTTGTCCTGGTTTCCAGTGGTTTTAGGAAGAGGATGCCTTCCTTAATTGACCCCCATAAACAACATATACCAGGAGCTGTGCCAGGCCATCCAGCTGTAACGCATAGAACTCGATGGCTTGTATACGAAGCAGTAACTGTTTCGAAACATCTCCTGCCATGTCACTGATACATCGTGAAACAGTGTTGTTTGATGAAGTCATTGTATGTATAGTTTTTTTGGCCTTTTCCCCCAGCATTGTCCCAGCCATATCCACGGCAGCAGGAAGAATTAAGTCCTCCACAATAGTATGGAGCTTGCCTGTCCTAGCCACTCACCATATAGGACTCTTCTAGCCCCTTCTTATTAAATGGTATCTGTGGCATTTATACATGTCTTACTACTCGAAAGTCGTCTTAATTCTCACTCAAAAAACTTGTGGCTTATTTTTCAAATTGGCATGTTTTGTTTCTAAATGTCTGCGCGAGAGTGAAGGTTTCATCGAGTTGTGAGATAGTACTTTTGCACACATAACACAATGTGGATGAGGAAAGACACTACTCCCAATATAAGTGAACCCCAAATCAATGTAGTTCTCATCATATTTGCGCCTCTTCGATGGTCCAACGTCCCTGTCTGTTGTTCGGTGCTTCCCGGGTAAGGGGGGCAGTAGCTCTTCGGCTGCATCAGATTCACAACTGTCAGTGTCCATGCTAGCTGGGCTAACAACAAATGTAGAATTACTGATGCTAGCATTGGATGTGCTCATGGAAGCAGAACAACTTGTGTCGTCGACAGGTGCAGGTGTAGTACTGCTGGTAGTAGCAGTACTACCAGTAGAACTGGTATGTGTCTATGGACGTGTGCCTTACTTTTTTAAAACCATTTATCCATTTTCTAGCAAACGGAATGAGCAGCAGCTACGTTTGGCTACACGCGATCGTTAGTGTAATTCCCGCGAGAGAGTAACGGTTAATGTGATTGGATGTTCATTATTTGACTAGGCTACCTGTATTTGACATTGTGTTGTTATTTCGCTGAACACGAGATGGTTTAATTTTATTTCTGGTAGTGAAACAAGGCTACTCAGGCGAGGAAAAAAAACTCCCAAATGCATAGCCCCGTTGGAAAATATAAATGGACTATTTGAAAATTTGAAGAATTCATTTTTTAAATAAATATTTTACTTTATTTCTTTTTAAATGTGAATCACATTTTATTTGGCATACCCCAGTTTGGGAATGCTTGCTCTAGAGTAATGAACGAAATGAAAAATGTAATAAATTCTGAAAGTAGTGTTGCATATCCATCCTTAATTTCCGACATGACACCACTGTGCACCTGCCAGCACATTGTTGTGAGACTGTAGTGTAGTCTACCTGTAGTTTGGAGATGTGTTGCTGAAGACAGGTGAACACATGACGAGTAGGTTGAAGAGATGCCACATCCACTGCTTCTAAACTAGCGCTGATTTTCAGTGCAGCTTCACCCAATTTCAGCTTGAAATAAAAAATAGTTACAAAATAAATAATTGAAACTTGGTCAGAACCTGGACTAAGAGTAGTTAAGCCTCCATTTTAGATCTACTAAGTCTACACAACTATATTATTTCCAGGGCTATAAGAACCTGGGGGAAAAACAAGCAAAGGTTGTTAATACAAACGAGGGCTGTTATGTTACTTTGCTCCACGTGGCAGTTGTCAGTAAGATTTTTTTTATTACTACTTTGTCGTATTCAGCCTGCTAGATAAAGGAGGAGTCTATCTGTAATCACTGCAACAGCAAGCTAGTAGTAGTAGCCTACTGTGCTGCAACACAAACTATTCTTGCAACATTGTAACATTTAGCGTGCGATTGCATGCGACAAAGGACATTTGACAAATTCCTATTTGATAAGAACAGACATGCTGCGCATCTCTCGCAGTGATATCGAAGCAATTGTAGTTGAATTAGATTGTGTAAAAAGCATTATTATACCAACCTCACTCCCAAAGTCTGTGAGCAGATTCAAAAGAATGAACATACTGTCTCTGTAGCTTGATATTTCCTTGCAAGAAGACGTTATGGCAACATTTTCCCTTTGTTTATCGCCCACACCGTTTTCGTCATTCAACTTCATCCTGTCCGCCATTGCATTTCCGCGTCTCAAGCACAGTGCTCAGCGATTGGTTAGAAACGGTCCCTCCAATACCGGAAGTTTTATTACGTAGCCCTGCAAAGCAATAAATGGATGGTGCATAAAACGTTCAACAAGTTGGCCTTAGTATAAACAAACTGAGAAAAAAAAAATGTTATGCGCATATAAAATCCATATATACCTCCACTATCATTGTAGTGAAAATATAACTATTTGAATATAATCAGCCTTTTGGAATATCAAGGTGAAAAGTCAGATACTGCTAACTTTTTTTATTATTATTATTTTTTTATTAACAACAAAACAATACAGGAAGTACATGAGGGAACTAAAGTATATATGAATAATATAAAATGGACAAATGAGCTAGGGGGCAGATACTGCTAACAACAAAGTGAACCAACGACCTGGTTAGTCAAACACTCCAGAACCAGTAGTAGCACTTCAGAACAATTATTTAACTTGCATCATATATGAATCGGTACTCAAAACTAAAGTCCTAAATATTTGACTAAACCATTAACATTTAACTTTTATGTACCACAATCAAATGGGACCTGTATTAGTAGCAAGGACCTGGCAATCAAATAATAATTTCACATTTTAATGGTTTATGCAGCTTTTTTTGTGTGTTAACAATAGTTTTTTCTAATTGAATCACAAAATATTTGATGTACACAGTTTTGCCTTGACAATTTCCCAAACTGGTTAATTTTGTTTATTAATCTCCAATCTGAAGATGGTATATTATAGAGACATACTGCAGTACTTTTTTATTGAAATTAGTTGTTTTTGTGAATTGCATTATTCCCAGGCAATTACAAATGGCATTTTTTTACCCTTCTCCACAATCCTGTCTCAAGCTCTACAGACAATTCCTTCAATCTCATGGCGTGGTTTTTTCTCTGACAATGGACTGTCAACTATAGTAATTACATTTTAGCAGACGCTCTTATCCAGAGCAACTTACAGTAGTGAATACATTTCAATTCATGCATTTTTTTTTTGTACTGGCCCCCCATGGGAATCGAACCCACAACCCTGGCATTGCACACACCATGCTGGTGTTGCAAACACCATGCTCTACCAACTGAGCTACAGGGAAGGCTACAGGGAAGGCTGTGGGAAGGCTGTGGGACCTTATATAGACATGTGTGTGCCTTTCCTTTGACTTTACCACAGGTGGACTCCAATCAAGTTGTAGAAACAGCTCAAGGATGATCAACGGAAACAGGATGCACCTGAGCTCAATAGTTTTTTAAAAATTGAATCACAAAACATTTGATGTACACAGTTTTGCTTTGACACTTTCCAAAACTGATTCATTTGGTTTATTAATCTCCAATCTGAAGATATTATATACATATATTTTTTATTGAAATGGTTTGTAATTGTGAATTGAATTATTCCCAGGCAATTACAAATGTCACCTTATTCCCTATTTAGTGCACTACGTTTGACCAGAGACTTATGGGCCCTGCGTAAATGTAGTGCACCCTATAGGGAATAGGGTGCCATTTGGGACATAGCTGGTATGATAAAATACCAATTAAACACTGAAGTGTTACCTGAGTGAATGGTCCATCAGTTTGACAGAAAGTGAATGACTTGGGATACTCACCCTGTTACCAAAACTATATTATTCTCCGTTAATTGAGTGACCAGGGGAAAGACTGGTCACTCAATTATAAAAACACTGTCTATCAAACTGTGCTGGAGGTGTGTGTGTGTGTGTGTGTGTGTGTGTGTGTGTGTGTGTGTGTGTGTGTGTGTGTGTGTGTGTGTGTGTGTGTGTGTGTGTGTGTGTGTGTGTGTGTGTGTGTGTGTGTGTGTGTGTGTGTGTGTGTGTGTGTGTGTGTCTGTCAGACAAGGGATGGGAACCTGCCTGGTCTACAATGGTGAATTTCTCTGTTAAGTGACTGTGGGAAAATCTCCTTCCTCTATTCAGGTCGACATTTTCCCCTCTTTTCATATAATGAGGGGGGAGACTGATGAAGAGAGGCAACAACAGAAAAAGAACAATTAACAGCAATAAGAAAGCATGAGCACTCAGAGCTGAACCTCATAATGTCTTGGTGGACGGGTTAATCATTTTAGGAAGGGGTTTAGAGACAAGCTTTTCACTTTAATTCATTTCTAGGTTTTTTTCTCTCTCTCCTTGCAGCAGGAAGGGAACTGTAACACTTGACATCTTTTGACATGCTGAGCTGTGGTTACTTGACATCTTTTGACATGCTGTGGTTGTATGTTCCCACACTGAGAGGAGCTAGCTGCTCATTTCATTTTTCTGACTGACTGTGTATGATTGACTGACAATTGACTTTTACAGAAATTACTTAAAATATATTTCAACAAATATATACAGTACCAGTCAAAAGTTTGGACACACCTACTCATTCAAGGTTTTTTCTTTATTTTGAAAATGTTCTACATTGTAGAATAATAGTGAAGACATCAAAACTATGAAATAACACATATGGAATCATGTAGTAACCACAAAAGTGTTAAACAAATAAAAATATATTTTAGATTTTAGATTCTTCAAAGTAGCCACCCTTTGCCTTGATGACAGCTTGGCACTCTCTTGGCATTCTCTCAACCAGCTTCACCTGGAATGCTTTTCCAACAGTCTTGAAGGAGTTCCCACATATGCTGAGCACTTGTTGGCTGCTTTTCCTTCACTCTGTGGTCCAACTCATCCCGGGTTGAGGTCGGGTGATTGTGGAGGCCAGGTAACCAGATGCAGCACTCCATCACTCTCCTTCTTGGTCAAATAGCCCTTACACAACCTGGAGGTTTGTTTTGGGTAATTGTCCTGTTGAAAACAAATGACAGTCCCATTAAGCGCAAACCAGATGGGATGGCGTATCGCTGCAGAATGCTGTGGTAGCCATGCTGGTTAAGTGTGCCTTGAATTCTAAATAAATTACAGACAGTGTCACCAGCAAAGCAGCACCACAACATCTCACCTCCTCCATGTTTCACGGTGGGAACCACACATGCGGAGATTATCCATTCACATACTCTGTGCCTCACAAAGACACAGCAGACACAACAGACAGTAAAGTTCTTGAAATGTTCCAGATTTTCTTACCTTCATGTCTTAAAGTTGGGTCCAAAAATCTCAAATTTGAACTCACTAGACCAAAGGACAGATTTCCACGATTCTAATGTCCATTGCTCGTGTTTCTTGGCCCAAGCAAGTCTCTTCTTATTATTGGTGTCCTTTAGTAGTAGTTTCTTTGCACCAATTCAACCATGAAGGCCTGATTCACGCAGTCTCCTCTGAACAGTTGATGTTGAGATGTGTCTGTTACTTGAACTCTGTGAAGCATTCATCTGGGCTACAATTTCTGAGGCTGGTCACTTTAAGTTATCCTCTGCAGCAGAGGTATCTCTGGGTCTTCCTTTTCTGTGGCGGTCCTCATGAGAGCCAGTTTCCTCATAGCGCTTGATGATTTTTGTGACTGCACTTGAAGAAACTTTAAAAGTTCTTGAAATGTTCCGGATTGTCTGACCTTCATGTCTTAAAGTAATGATGGACTGTCGTTTCTCTTTGCTTATTTGAGCTGTTCTTGGCATAATATGGACTTGGTCTTTTACCAAATAGGGCTATCTTCTGTATACCAACCCTACCTCGTCACAGCACAACTGATTGACTCAAACGCATTAAGAAGGAAAGAAATTCCACAAATTCACCTTTAACAAGGCATACCTGTTAATTGAAATGCATTCCAGGTAACTACCTCATGAAGCTGGTTGAGAGAATACCAAGAGTGTGCAAAGCTGTCATCAAGGCAAAGGGTGGCTACTTGGAAGAATCTCAAATATAAAATATATTTTGATTTGTTTAACACTTTGGTTACTAGATGATTCCATATATGTCATTTAATAGTTTTGATGTCTTCACTATTATTATACAATGTTGAAAATAGTACAAATAAAGAAAAACCCTTGAATAAGTAGGTGTGTCCAAACTTTTGACTGGTACTGTATTTGATTCTAAATATGATTTTGTGCTCAGCAAATACGTTGCAATTGTGCTGTGAAACAAAATAAATAACCATTGAAACAATATTTGCACAAACTGGTGCTAAAGGTGCTAAACAAATACACGTTTATTGTAATCATTATAAACTGGATAACTTCATATTTGATCTCTATGATAAATGGTTTTAGCTTTATTCAGGACAGGAATTGGTGCATTCACAGGTCTAAGGAGTTTGTGTTGGAGTCGGGAGGATGGAAGACGGAGGAGGCTGGCATGAAGTGGTGGAGGTGGTGGAGGTGGTGGGGAGATGGGGATCTGAAGAGGGATTGAGGCTGCCTCTTGCTGCTCTACCATCAGCCACCTGCAGCATAGTAAAAAGCTGCTTATTTAGCCCGTCTGTCTAGTCTCCACTAGCAGATGATGTTGACAGAGTAGGTGACGGATAAAGGAAGAGACAGAAAATGAGGGAGGGAGAGAGAGAGAGATGGAGAGAGTGACAGGAAAGGAGAGAGTAGTGTTGGCTTCTGAAATGTTATATTTTTGTATGGGGATTTGATAGGCGTTGATATTTTTCCTGCTTCAGTTTGGGAGCAATATTCAGAACGCACACACCTATACTCGAGATGCCAGGGTTATTTCCCACTCTCAGCTACACTCCTTAGCACAAAGAGAACGTTGTCCATGATTGTTTCTCTGATTAATTCATTTCTTTTCTGTTTTCTTTTCCAGTCTTCTAGACAAAAGTGACAAAGGGAAAAGAAAAAGAAGTGCTAGTCGTACTTCCCCTATTCAAAACAACATCATGTAATGTCATGTGTCTGGACTGACGTACAACTATAACTGAACAGTTTAAATAAAGGAAAAGGAAACACAGTACAATGTGGAACTATAAGTAGCTGTAGACTAATACCAGGCCGTGTATTTCTGACCTACCACATATGTTGATCATCAGCGAGGTTTCTAAACATGCACTATTTTCAACATTGTATAACATTGTAAATCTCACAGAGTGATCCTGTAACGCAAACTGTACAGCAGACAATTGACGGTAGAATAGCCTAGATACCTCTTTGTCTCATGGAAAATGAAATGCATATATTTATATATATATATATATATATAGTTTTTTTAAATATTTCAATAATTGTATTTTTGCCTTAAAAAAAGACAACACAAATAAAATATACAAAAAATATATAAACAACCAGACAGGTGAAACAAATGCAACTTTAAATAGCCTTTAGCTTTTACATTATTTCAACTAAATGAAGCAATTACAATGGGAAAGAAAACGACATCCTTAACGTGTGTTAATAACATCAAATAGTGAAATGAAAAAAAGTTATGTAAAAGTTCCACTTTACGCTGTTGAGAGCGTTAATGAGAATACTCATTAGGCTTTTAAAGCAGTCAGTTATAGTGCTGTTCTGTTCTTTCCCACCACTGACTGTGTCACCAATCAACAGAAGTACTGTAGAGGCTTAGCTACTAACACCAGAGCCCAGGCTGTTCCATGTTCAATTGGACCTCTTAATATAATAAAGATCCGGCTTCACATTCAAGAGCCTGACTGACGCTCAGACTTACCTCTTTCACCTTTTTGTTGAGTAAAGTTTCTCATTACATATACAGTATTTACTTAATAAAATATCTATGGCGTGAGAAGAGTTGCAATCAATTCCATTTCAATTCAGTTCATTTTGGAAGCAAACTGGAAGTCCAATGAGAAACATTTTAATTGAAATTTGAATTTGTGTTTTAGTGTCAAATTGGAATTGGAGTTTAATTTTACATCCTGACTGAATTGACATAAAATTGACTGCAGCCTTGTGATGGAGGTAGGTAAACACAAGTCCCTATGCCTACTGCCTAAACAAAGGGAGAAGAATCAGAAGAGGGAAAGAGAAGATAGGGGAAGAGAGAAAGAAGCCCCCTCTCTCTCCCATCTCAGCTGTGACAGTAACCCGGGTCATGGGGGGTCTAAACAGGGAGCAGAAGTGAAGTGCAGTGAATCGGAGGAGTGCGCCAATCACTCTGCAGCATTACTTCCACTGAGAGGGAGAAGAAGCATGCTGATAGTTGTCTTGCTATTATATCCTCACAACTATGAGCACTCCAGTCTGGAAGACTGTTTGTCTGCATGCTGTAGACGGATACATCATATGGATATTTGTAGCATGACTAATTGGTGAAGAAATTGACAAATGTCAAAGACATATTTTTATTTTTATTTCTTGCGGTAGCAATATTACCCATCATTTTTTTGTTGTTGCCATTTTAGGTATCAAAGGTGATTTTGTGGGGCAAATAAATGTAGGGCAATACTCAACGTTTTGAGGAATGTGCAGTCAAACTGCCTCATTTCTCACTCTCACTTAGTCAGTGGCCCTGCAGCGCTTCTTGCCAGCATCCCCCTCCCCCCTTACATCTCCCCCCTCCTCCCTCCCTCTCTCTCCCCTGCCCCCACATTGGGACGACTGCACCTGTCACCTGGGAGCCCCTGCTCTGCTCTTCCTCTGCTGCCTAGACTCCACTACACTCAGGAGCCATTTACATAACCTCATTTAGCAGTTCACAAATCAGGGCCATTAGGAGCAGCTAACAGGAACCAAAGGTTCTAATTTAGCCTGCGTCTCACAGTGGGGAAATTGGGCGGCTCAGGCCTACAAATAAAGCGCCAGGGTCTTGGCTTTGATTGTTGATTGTGATGGTAAATGTACCGATGATTAGAACAGATTTTCCCTTTTATTGATTTTCTGCCAAATCGCAGCGTGCGATTGGTCCTGGTCCTGTGGTGGAGTGGGGGGAATAGCTGGGGTGGGAGGCGAATAGGGTGGGGGGTTGACTTGGGTGGGGTGGGGTGGGGGGCAAGGGTAAGGAGAGCTGGTAAGGGGGGGTATGTTCAGTTGGCTTTAGTATTTGAAAACATGTATCAATGTCTCCTAAGGTATGAACTTCTATAAAGGTATGAAAAAAGACAAACTCAATGATTCTTTGCCTGGTGCTTTACTTCCCTGAGCACAAAAGCAATCAATACACTTGGATGTTCTGATGCTTTTACATCTACCGACTATTTACCAAGCTTGAGTATATTATCAATGCTTTTCTTTTTTTTTTTACATCCATGTCAATGCATAACGTAAATAAAAACCCAAGATTTGTCAATTCAAAACCTTCCAAAAAAAGAATCACAACATTAACAGGCTGTCCTGAAAAGCTCCAAAAGTAAAAAACACGCCATTTTTCTAAATATTTCAATATAGTCATTATTCCTTCACCCTGTACACATTCTCCACAAAATGACCATGCAACCATGCGTAGTAATCATGTGAAGCATTTACTTCAGCTTTAACTGCATTTATTGGCATTCTAGTGGCAATGTGGCAGTGATAAACAAATCCAGAGAGCCAATGAATCGCACAAGTCAAGAGCTGTAAAATTATTTTCAATCGGCATTCAATTTGGCAAAGATGGGGCTCATAGAAAAGGGGGTTGAATTATTAAAATTTCCACTTGTTCACTGCTAAACCTGGAGGTGCCTGTCTACAGTGGTGGTTCGCTTTAGGGGCCATTTTGAAGGGCCATTCTCAATTAGTCAACAAATCAGAGCTCTTCTCAGTAGCCTGGTCGTCACATATGTTTGCACTTCAAACTGGAATATAGGGGCGAGGCGTAGGCTCTGCATGCGAGACATGTTTCTTCTGCTGCATACAGATTTTGTCTGTTGCCAATCTGCCACTGGTGCCAAATGCGACCACATAACAGCAAACCCATCGCTGGGATGATGTAAGAAAAACAAAACCAGAAATGGACGCGCCAGGTGTATCAACTGTATACAGATAGAGTAGGTTCAGGGTCACTCACACAATATGAAGTTGAAGAGTGTGTGTCTGTGAGGTATGATTCACCAAAGTGCCCCTGCCATGTCCAGCCTAATCCAGTTGCTCCAAATATCATTTGAGCTGTTTCACTTGAGGCTAATTTATGACAAGTGCACAGAGCAGGTTTGTGGGGGTGGGGATTTAGTAGAATGGTGCTTGAGAATGCTATAGCAACCGCATAGTCTAGAGGAGGAAGGCCTCTGGCAGAAGCCGAGTAACGTTGTAGTAGCTGCAGTGAGTCAAGCTAACAGTGATCACACACTAAAAGATAATACAAAAAAAGACGTGATATACAGTGCATTTTGAAAAAGTGTTCAGACCCCTTGACTTTTCCCACATTTTGTTACGTTACAGCCTTATTCTAAAATTAATGAAATATTTTTTTTCCCCCTCATCAGTCTACACATAATACCCCCCAATGACAAAGCAAAAATAATTTGTAATACATTTTATAACAAGGCTGTAACGTAACAAAATGTGGAAAAGTCAAGGGGTCTGAATACTTTCCAAATGATATGTGTCACAAATTCAGTTCTGTCTGATCAAAATAAAATCCCTTGACACCTGTTTTTTCAAAAGTGATCAAAAACATTATTTCTAAACATAACATCAATAAACGCACAATAGCCTACATATTCAGTCTGTAGTGGGTGGTATGGGATAGGCCTATGTTTTAAACTTTGTGATGTTGTAAGCTTTAGAATCTACACATTTATAAAGAAATAGCCCCCCCAAAATCCTTCTGAAGTGTTTCAGTGATTTCATTGTGCAACTGTGCAATGTGTTAACCTAATTTAGTGACTTCAAGGGATTGTCAACTCATTGCATAGCCAGACGACTATCCTGTCCCATCACATTCATTAGGTCTTGTTAAAATGGTGACTGGGACTAAACAACTGTTGTGGCTGTTTAGGGCAACCCATAGGCTAGCACGACAAATGACATTTAATGAAGTAATTGCTACAGATAGACTGAATGGTTTCAAGGCAAACACAGACCGAGGATCCATTATGGAAAAATTATTTCACATATGGAACATTTTCACTTTTTGCACATGTAATATTTGATGTGAAATCATGTCAAACCATTTTGTTTTGGAACACTTCACATGATATTTCACACACTATTTCACATGTGGATTTTCAGATGTGATCACATAACCTTTCACATGAGGATTCAAATTTTCACGTGAC
The DNA here is from genome assembly GCF_901001165.1 of Salmo trutta. Classification (NCBI taxonomy): domain Eukaryota; kingdom Metazoa; phylum Chordata; class Actinopteri; order Salmoniformes; family Salmonidae; genus Salmo; species Salmo trutta. The sequence continues at coordinate 4,651,840 of NC_042989.1, forward strand.
AATTTGATTTCAGAAGTGATGAGCAGAAAACTAAAATGAGTGGTTAGGTGTTGCCGGGAACATCACTAAATAGTCATTGTTTTCAACTGACATATTTGACATACATGACTACACTGTGCATGTTTATTTATACAGTCATTATTATTCAACATGTTGTCACCTGGGATTTGAACTCACAACCTCGTGGTTCACAGCATTCCATTCTTCCTGCTACGCCACCATGTCTGTCATTTACTGATTTCACCTGTACTCCTACAATTTGGACTTCAAAGTAAAGTTCAGCTGTGTATAATACACTCAACAAAAACAATTATATTTATTAGTGATCGAGGAGTAACATGAAAACAGAATAATATGCCTCACCAACATTAGACAACTATACAGAAAACTCTCAAATTGCTGAAATAAGTCAATGAAATCAATGATGAGAGAATATTGAGAAAAACGGATAACTACAATGGCAGTGCAGATTGTACTCTTTTGCAAAGTACAGAGGTGTATTATAGTTAATGAATGTGTAGGGGGACTTCTGATAATGCTGCAGACTTTATGGCACAGCAGAAAGATCAGTGTACTCCAAATACAGAGATTGTGAGTTCAAACCCCAGGTGGGATAATATTGAAAAGTAAGTATTAAGTGATCATGTCAAATGTAATCATACTCTCGTTGAATAAATCTTTTTACACAATTTTAGCAGAACTTACTTTAAAACCCACATACCATTTCATTACTTCCCTTACAAAAAAACATGTGAAATGGCTGTTTTAAAAAAGTTCACGTCAACAAAAGAGACATGTGAGGTCAGTTGTTCACATGTGAAAGCATATGTTCACATGTATTTAATATAGAGTTCACCTTTTCACATGTGAGGAGAACAATATGTTTCCTCTCACGTGACTTTTTCACACGTAAAAACCTCTCTCTGATGTACAATTGCCGTTTTACACGTGAAAAACTTTCAAAATGTTGTCACGGGTAGTTTCATGGTTGAAATTTTGCATCCCACATTTATTTCACATGAGATAAAGTTTTCACATGTGCAGTTTCATGTTATCACTTTTCATTTACATGTTATCACGTTATCACATTAACTTGAAAAAAAATAAGAAACCTGCACACGGCTCTTTATAGTTTCACTGCTCTTTATTAATAAGCTTTACGTATCGGCCTCACGGCCTTCATCACATTAACTTAGAATAAGATCAAATGTGATCACATGTGAAATGAAATCGTTTTTGTCATAAGGGATTCTAATTGACTTGCATTTTCCCTTCTTTGCGTTCAGAGTCCATCCATCGGTTGAACATTAAACCAGTATTGTCCGACAGCTTCTACTGATTAGGCTGTGTGTGTATCCCTCTGCATGTTTCCCTCCATTAACAGAAACGGGGTCCTGATTACTCCCGGCCTAGGGATTAAAGTTGCCTAATGTCTGATCTGTTCCTGTGTCACGCCGCAGCCGGAAGGGAGCGAGGATAATGAATGGGCGGGTGGGCCGTGATGGGTCCGTGTTGGATGATGTGGGGTATGTAGGAAGATCAGTGAGAGATGTTAGAATATCAGAACCCTGGAACACAGGATGTGGCCTGCATGGTCACCGTCCCACAAATAAGTTTTGGCCCAAAAATGATTCCAAAAATGAGCAATTTTATGTTTTCTAACTTATTGTCAATGATGTTTAATAATTGTATTAGCCCATACTAAAACCAATAGGACTACATGTGTCACATGCCCCACTAGGGCAAATTGATGGCAATAAGGCCATAGGGGGTGTGGTATATAGCCTATATACCACGGCTAAGGGCTGATCTTATGCACGACGCAAAGCAGAGTAACTGGAAACAGCTCTTAGTGGTGGTATATTGGCCATATGTCACAAACCCCCGAATTGCCTTATTGCTATTATAAACTGGTTACCAACGTAATTAGAGTGGTAAAAATAAATGTTTTGTCATACCCATGGTATACGGTCTGATATACCACGGCTGTCAGCCAATTAGCATTCAGGGCTCGAAGCACCCAGTTTAAAGTAAAAACTATACAGTGACTTGAAAGAATAGCCTAGCCTAATCAAAGGGGAGGAAACGTAACTTTGACTAAAGTTATATGGCCATGGGGTGTGAATTAAATGTATTGAACTTGTTAACTGATAATAACCTACTCAGCTCTTCCAAACACAGAGATCCTACTGTGTCTCCATCGGCCTGGACCACCAGCGAGTTCCGTTCCCTCAGATTTAGCTTATTAAAACCCAGCTAGCACATAACGTTTTTAGAACCATATGTTTGTTAGAGCTTGGCTGTCCTATGGTTAATTTTCATATAGCCTCCCCACAAATTTCTGGGAATAGTGCAGATTAGGACAGTTGCTCGGCTTTGGAGCATTCTATGCACATTTAAAGGAACTTGACAAAAAAAAAACATTTTATTTTTAAGGAACAATTTTCTTGGTATTTCATTATTTTAACAGAACTTTCCTAAAAGTTCAAACATGGTTACATTTATTTTCAATTTTGGTAATGTTCTAGGAATGTTCTCCAACTGGTTTGACATTGGAGAATGTTCGCAAATAGTTCAGATAATGTTAAGAAAACGTTCCTCTGTGGGAATTTCAGTACTTCAGCATAACGTTTCGTACAGGTTTCCTCATGGTTCTATTTAAAGTCATGTTCTCAAACTGTTCTGAGAACTTTAAGAAAACTTTTTATAATAACCACAAGAAAACTTCAATTTAGAATGTTATTAAACATATACATTCCATTCTCAGCATCAACAAAACTCTATCCTCTATCTTGTTAAGTGTGTTCAGGTGTGTTGGCCACGCCCACTAATTGGTCACACCTGATTTTAATGAGTGCTTGTTTTCTTTGCAATGGGATCTGTTTGAATAGAATAAAATGAACTGCTTTGTATGCGTAAATAAAACATAGCATGCTAGCTCCATCCTGGTGGCATAGTGGCCTAATTCCATTGATAGAGAACAGAAGATTACAGGGTCGAACAAATCTCACTGATGCCGTTTCACAATAAAAGAAATACATGTGTTTGCATGATTAATGCCTAAGGAAATTAATTTCTATCTGTGCTTGGAATTCAAAAAAGTTAACCTACAATAAACTAGCAGTTGTATTAAAAGTCATATTGAAACATTCACTGACAGTTTTAAGTAAGTTATTAAAAAACCTCTAAATAACATATAATTTCCATTCTCAGAACGTTAATAAAACCTCCCAGGAAAGCGTTCAAGGAACCAGAGTAAAACGTTCTCAGAACCTTGCAACTTAAAAATAAACATTCTCAGACAGGCACATTTTTCACTTCTGATCTCAGAACAAAAAACGTCCAGTTTTACCGCTCAGGCAATTTATGGCTTCGTTCCCACAATCAATGTGAAACCAAAAACATATGTTCCCACAACTTCCAACGAACCAAATGTGCCAGCTGGATATTGACCTATGAAACAAATCCTACAGTGTTCATTGCATTCAACTGATGGGCGGGAAATACATTACAAAGGAGAACTACCACGTTGCATGGACCGAATTGCATGTTAGCTAATTGTTCATTTAAGCGGCTCGCAGAGGCTAATTATGTCGACACAGCCAAGGCCATTTGCATGATGGACTATCGCCACCTGCCTCGGCACGAGTCGGCCCGCTGCCAGGGCAAACTATATAATTACCGAACTACAGTGGGGCAATTTTTGACTGCCGTGCCTTTTGTGTCGCATGAATCTGTCTTAATTGCATATTTCATTAGAGGTTCTAGAACAAAACGAACGTGGAACGCCTTCCAACGTCTCAACAGGTTCTAATGCTCTAGCCTTTCCAACCTCACACCTCACCCCCCGGTATTTTTCATTCGGCTGCCGTTCTTTTTTTTTCTTTTGGTTTGAGTTAAATAGACGTGCTTTGCCTTTCGCAGCCCCGACCTGTATAGACCTGTTGGCTAAACATATACTTAGAGGGATTATTTTTAGTCTGAACTCATCATGCTGTCATGGCATGGTAATTCCGAGGTTATTTTGGAATAAAGTGTATTGATTGGATTGCTTGTTATTTTGGCTTGTTACTGTTAGAAACGTTTTGACTCGTTTTGTTCACCCCCTCCGTAGGGCAATGGTTTGGCTATAGGCACACTTCTCACCATCTATACGGCCTACAGAAGACTGCGTTTTGGGTATGTGATATAGGGTTCCCATAATGCCTCCCTACGAAATTAAATGACAAGGCAATTTGTAAACCAGGGTATAGGGTAAAAATGTGACATTCGTGTTGGACATGACTACAACGGTAAATATCACCATTTTTTACATATTACAATGAGACCGTGTTGATAATAAAACCCAATAACGCAGTTTGCTCAATGTGTCCTTGATCTCCCATAATGCTTTTCTGTCGGAATTCCAATAGTTTCATATCCACGTTAGTCCTGATGAAGATTCTAACGGATGTTTTTGTTGTTGCTGTTCCAGGTCAATCGGAGCAACTGTCAAAACAACGTTTCTCTAACTTCAGTCAATTGTGTAAATGAGGCGAAAAATTGCCCAGCCGCATCTTTGCCGTAATTGGTGTGGTTGGTTCATTATTGCTGTATTAAAGCCTAATAACGCTCTATTTCTCAATTTGACTGTGGCAGGGAAGTGAAAGCCTCCATTTCACCTCCTCTAAATACATTTATCCAGATCAGTAAACCCGTTGTGAGAGCAGACTGAAGCTCAGTAGGTGTCTTGCAATGTCCTCGAATTAAGTTACATTATGCTAAACCTTTTTTTGCCGTTTGAAATATAGAAACAGCTGTTTTAGTGGGGGATGGTGGGATTCGACAGTGAGACAGGGAAAAGAGACGATTACACGCCACTTAGTAAAGACCTCGTGTTAACACGGTTAGTAATGGCTCAGTAGCTGCTAAAGGATCCCCGCTGGTACAGTAGCCTACAAGGCCAAGCATGGCAAATCCCCTGTTGGAGCGGGATGAAACGTCTTAATTAATAAAAGCATTCCCATACCTATAGCGGACAGTTTGTACCCCACAATTAAACAAGAGCAATAACATTGACGCGCATACTTCCACCACCCCACTCGAATAAATACAACTCGAATGTGATTGAATACTCCTCAGACCCCATCATGTGAGCTTCTCCAGTAAGGAGGAAGTGTGATGGGAGAGGGGCCCAGTCCCACATGGCATGTGGCTTCTCAGCTGTCTCAGAGCAGACTTTAGCTTAGCTCGGCCGGGCTGCCGGGCCGCAGAGAAATGTGGCTAATTAACGTCTGTATCAATGAAAGCCTGTGATTGAGATGCTACGCATGTCCACAGCCTCACTGACAGCCGTGCCTGCCTGACCTGGGTCTTGTTAAAGGATGTTTTGCAACCAACGAAAAATAAGTCCTATTTTGCGAGAGCACTATTGGTGATCCATGTCAACTGAAGTAGTCCTAGTAGAACATCTTAAAAGTTCATCAAAGAAAAATGAAAATCTTTGTTTTATACTATAATACAATTTATATGAAGGCTAATGTAGGTCTATTCGACTGATTCATTTGGAATAACATTTTCAGGAAATCGAGTGCTCATTTCCAACAATGACCCATGAAATCCGCAGAATAACCATCCCGTGTACATTTTAATGGCCATTTGAAAATAAAACCCAAATCATCAGTGGAACGATGTATTTTCTCACCCATACAACAAAAAATGGAGACATGACATTTCTGCAATTCATGTCTCCTCTCCCTCCGCTCCTCGCCCATTCAGAATGCTGACTGATTGCAGCTAGAGTAGACTATAGCCATTAAAATAATAATGTTCACAGAAGAAACAAAACCAAATGAAAAACGAAGGTATAAAAATGTGTCTTTTTGTTCCTTTATGAGGGAAAATACTATTCAGCCGGGCTCTGAATGCGCTCCCTGCATTTCATTGCTGCAACAATTATGCTGAAAAGGTCAAGTATTATACAGCATCTTGTATTCCGCTTTGCATGACAAGACTACGTCCCAAATGGCAACCTATTCCCTATATATCCCACTAAAAGTAAGGGAGTATATAGGGAAAGGGATGCCATTTGGGATGCGACCCAAGTATTTCACTTCGCAAATGAACCTCGGGTGCCCTGTTCGCACAATGGCTTCAAGAACCAGATAAATGTAGGACAATTAAAGATTTCTTGTTACCAGTTTGACAATAAGATTTACTAAAGAGGAGGTGATTGCAGATACAGTGTAATTGTCCAATTTGTCTTGCACAGCACAGTAAGGAATGCTTGCTTAGTGTGATGTTGTTAAAATAACTCTTAGCAAGGAGGCAAAATTAAGTCGTTTTTACGAAAGTTCTTCCTTATTCAGAGTAACATTAACTGTATTGTGTCAAACTGTCTAGAAATCAGAAGAGCCAACAAGCGGTATTCACATGTGTGTATCAGATAGGCTTATACCTATAAAAAGTGTTCACAAACCATTTTGCAGATCGATTCGAATTCGAGCTGGTAAACAATGCATTGACCTCAAAACGCAGATTTTTCAGAACCACATGAATCCTTTCCGGGCAGTCCAACGTTTCTCTGCGCCATGCAGCCACCATGCAGACGCCTAGGCTGTTGGCTATATATAGCCTACATAGGGTTTTAGTAGATTAAATAAAACTGCACCGTCGATCAGTCACTCTTCATGCTTTACTATAGCAGATTGTGTTGATTCAAACATGAGTGGTAGTCATTTTGAATTCTGACGCCGGGCGGGTTTGGTAAACGCTCATCGCCTTGTGGATTGCAGCACCTTGGACAGCGCCAAATTGAGGCGTAGCTATTCCACCCCATCGCTAATAAGAAAACAAAAAGTTGGAATTTTGAAAAGAATCCTCAGTGATGTTGAATTTTGACGTGAAATTGTTATTTGTACACATGGCTAACGAAGAGTTTATGTAGGCTAAATTAGTAAAAGGCTAACGAAAATAACCAAATGTCTCGTTTTCGAAAACGAGTAAGCTTATCTTATGTTAAAGTTGTTTTCAATACCAGCCTCATTAGGTAGGCAGCTAGCAAGACTCGTAATTGATCTCACAAATTTGCTGGTCAAATCTATCTAAAACAATCAAGGCAGACACAATGGCGGTTCTAGACCATTTCAACTGGGGGGGCCAAGCTGGGGCCAGTTGTACTGTTAGAGGGGCCAGTTACATTAGATGTTATTGTTGTCATATCGTTTTCTTCACTGCATTGCAGGCATTAGCAGGCAAAAGACCATGTTCATAATCATCATCGTTGCCACTGTCTAATAACGGATGTTAAAAAAGAATGATAGCAAAAATGAGTTATGTAAAAATGATTTCATACTCCACATTTAGGGGGGCCACAAAGGGGTCCAAAATTGTTGTCACCGCCAGTAAGGACAGCTGTCTGCACTCATCAAGGCCCAAATCAACCCACTTGTTATTGACATCCTCTGGATTCATCTATGAGTCAGTAACATATGGAATTGTTTTAAGATGGTCATACCAAGGATCATTTAGCTTTTTAATATTGAATTTGAGGACTTCTGTAGGTAGGCAATCAAATACACAGTACCATTCGAAAGTTTGGAGACACCTACAGGGTTTTTCTTTATTTTTACTATTTTCTACATTGTATAATAATAGTGAAGACATCAAAACTATAAAATAACACATATGGAATCACGTAGTAAACAAAAAAGTGTTAAACAAATCAAAATATATGTTATATTTGAGATTCTTCACCCTTTGCCTTGATGACAGCTTTGCACACGCTTGGCATTCTCTCAACCAGCTTCCTGAGGTAGTCACATGGAATGCATTTCAATTAACAGGTGTGCCATGTTAAAAGTTAATTTGTGGAATTTCTTTCCTTCTTATTGCGTTTGAGCCAATCAGTTGTGTTGTGACAAGGTAGGGGTGGTATACAGAAGACAGCCCTATTTGGTAAAATACCAAGTCCATATTGTGGCAAGAACAGCTCAAATAAGCGAAGAGAAACAACAGTCCATCATTACTTTAAGACATGAAAGTCAGTAAATACAGAACATTTCAAGAACTTACAAAGTTTCTTCAAGTGCAGTCGCAGAAACCATCAAGCGCTGTGATGAAACTGGCTCTCATGAGGACCACCACAGGAAAGGAAGACACAGAGTTACCTCTACTGCAGAGGATACGTTTATTAGAGGTACCAGCCTCAGAAATTGCAGCCCAAATAATTGCTTCACAGAGTTCAAGTAACAGACACATCTCAACATCAACTGTTCAGAGTTGACTGTGTGAGTCAGGCCTTCATGGTCGAATTGCTGCAAAGAAACCATTACTAAAGGACACCAATAAGAAGAAGAGACTTGCTTGGGCCAAGAAACATGAGCAATGGACATTAGACTGGTGGAAATCTGCCCTTTGATCTGATGAGTCCAAATGTGCGATTTTTGGTTCCAACTGCAGTGTCTTTGTGAGACGGAGAGTAGGTGAACGGATGATCTCCACATGTGTTCCCACTGTGAAGCATGGAGGAGGAGGTGTGATGGTGTGGGGGTGCTTTGCTGGTGACACTGTCAGTGATTTATTTATAATTCAAGGCACAATTAACCAGCATGGCTACCACAGCATTCTGCAGTGATACGCCATCCCATCTGGTTTGCGCTTAATGGGACTATCATTTGTTTTTCAATAGGACAATGACCCAAAACAAACCTCCAGGCGGTGTAAGGGCTATTTTACCAAGAAGAAGCGTGATGGAATGCTGCATCAGATGACAAGGCCTCCGCAATCACCCGACCTCAACCCAATTGAGATGGTTTGGGATGAGTTGGACCGCAGAGTGAAGGAAAAGCAGCCAACAAGCGCGCAGCATATGTGGGAACACCTTCAAGACTGTTGGAAAAGCATTCCAGGTGAAGCTGGTTAAGAGAATGCCAAGAGTGTGCAAAGCTGTCATCAAGGCAAAGGGTGGCTACTTTGAAGAATCTAAAATGTAAAATATATTTTGATTTGTTGAACACTTTTTTGGTTACAACATGATTCCATATGTGTTATTTCATAGTTTTGATATCTTCACTATTATTCTACCATGTAGAACATTTTTAAAATAAAGAAAAACCCTTGAATGAGTAGGTGTGTCCAAACTTTCGACTTGACCTGTATTTATAAAACATTATTTGATAAAACATTTAATTTGGCCTTACTGACATTATGATATTACCCCTTACAAACGCATTGAATAACTGATTCATACAGTACACAGAAAAACAGATAGACCAAAAATAAATCAAAAGGAAGTATGTTCTGAAGTGGTTGTCCTATATCTATGAGATACAAGAAAGCGCAGGGAATTTTTTTATGTTGAATTTATCTGTACAGCTTTGACATGGAAATGCCCCATTCACTTCCATTCATTTTTCAGCCCGGTACCTGGTTACCTTCAGAGGAGTCCCATGACGCGCGTAGGGGTCGTAGAGTAAAACGGAGAACACCATCATTTGTAGGCCAAACCATTCAAATGCCACAGACGTTTTCGTGAGAAGACCGATTATAGGGATGTCTCCCGTTCTGACAAACAGTGGACATATCTCTGCCACCTTCCACCGCAGATCAATCTTCATTTTTATGGGGATTGTTGTATTATGCGAATTAGACTCTAGGGGATATTATTAAAATATATCTGAAGTCAAAGGTGTAAAAATATCGAGCTTTAGGCCAAATGGGAGACACTTTCCAGAAGATTTTGGTTTGTTTTGCATGCCAGTTTGTTTAAAGCTCTGTTTACTTATTGCAAATATTTCCCTGATTGTAAATGCATATGAAAATCAACGCTACCTCCAAAGAAAATGCCATACGGTCAAAAAGTTGTAACTCTTGACTTAATTATCAATTGAGGAGCAAAACCTTGATGCGTTTAAGACAATTTTGGTTTTCCACTCAGAATTGGACCCCCCCTTGATTAACATTGGATTCATTTATCACAGGCCTACAACTTAATCTGAAGTTATCCCTTCTACCTCTTGTTCCTCAACTAAAATATCTTCAACTAAGGTGGTCTAATGGCTGATAGTCTCGAAATAATGAGGGTATACCACACAGGTTCTATAGGCTGTCCTAAATATATTTTTGCATTTTAAATGACAGTAAATAAGGGAAACAAACGCGCAACTCAAATATGATTGCCTTGAGATTAGGAACTAATTGCTTTTGGGTTGGTGGAGACCTGGGGAGTATAAAGCAAGGAGGACTTGCCGGAGTTGTACAATGTGTCTGTCTAAAGACAAGTCTTAAAGAGAGCAATGAGAGCACACACGCTTCCAACAAGTCATTCTGAACAGCTACAAGCCCAACAAAAAGACCACACACCGCGCCACAGACATGGTAATAACGTAAGCTTGAGCCTCTCAGAGCTCATCCTGAACAAAACCACACCAACAAATACTTCATAGAACGCTGTTCTGCTCTATCTGACGCTGCAAAGGGGTCGTTTGAAAATGCCCCGAATTCTCACTGAATTAAAGTTTTAGGGAAATGGTTGGACTTTAGGACTATAGTACCAGATCCCAATAAAAATAGATATTGAGTGAGCAGACAGAGGACTGAATCTCTTTGGAAGTTGAGGAAGCCATGGACATTTTGGGATTTCTCTCTTTATAATAGAGCTATAGTCATAATTCCATGTAAGTATGTGTGAAATATTCAGACTCATTTCCAATCCACGAGCGGCGTTAATGGGGTCAAATCATGTGCTCCGGTGTATATCAAATAGCCTAATAATGAATAGAAATGGACAAAGAATTGGAATGTGTTTACTGATCACAATTAAAACCAATAAAGTATTGATACAATGTTAATTAGCCTGTATCATACTGGTGGTAGATGGGTCGATTAAAGAAGCAAACTACATCCGTTTGCAGACAACGGAGATCTCCATTTACGCATGTCGCTACAGAACGAATATAGGACAGACGACGGGTTAACATTTTCAGGCATATATAGACTGCCACACAGACGGGATGTAAATGCTTAGGCAAAAGGGAAGAACAATGCTGAGGGTTAGAGGTTGCCGCATATAATATCAAACATCAAATTGGGCTACCACAGAGCAAATAGGCTCTATGCCCAGAATGCTAGAGGCTTGTACAATATAGTTTATATAGAAAATCATCGACGAAAAGCCCTATTGGTTGAATGATCCACTTTAAGTGGAAAGTAGAGCGCCATTACAATCAGTGCCTCATTAAAATCCGTGCACTGCTGCGTTTTGACGCAGGGTTACGACAGACGTCTGGTGCTCTGTTAATTCCGTTGACTATTCCTGACATTCGATTAGTAGCCTATATTTCAATTAAATGTTAGTATATTCGTGAAGTCCTAAAATCTCTAAAACGATGCTTATTCCAAACAATATTTAGCGAGATAAAGTCAACCGTGTCATGCCACTGGGCACACACTGGTTGAATCAACGTTGTTTCCACGTCATTTCGATGAAATGACGTTGAACCAACGTGGAACAGACGTTGAATTGACGTATGTGCCAGTGGGATGAGACGTCTGTAACTGAGGCGATAGATGCACCAGCGACTTGTTTTAAAGCCAGGGCAACCTCACTGCACCTGTGCCATAATGGTGCAGCCGATATAATGGAAAGCTGGCTACGCTAGGCTATTCACCTTGTGTCGAAGAAAGCTCTTGCTCAAAAACCCCATTGCGACCAAAAGGCGTGCTTCCAACAATGGCTTGTCATAGCCCAACGCTGCAATGTAGCCAGGACCGGGCACGCGCATGCACAACCACCTGTGTCATTAGTCGTATCAAAATCAATAAGCTATATTGAAACTAGGTTAATAATACCTTTAGGTCAAATGCACAGTATTGAAAATAGCATTGCACTAAATTTGAAGTGTTTACCATTGGTTGGCATGAGTCTGAAATGCTGATGATGCAGGATGCTTGCTTGTTTGAAGTGTAACTCTTGTGAGAGCTCATTAAAACATAATAATCGAGTTTACAACTATACTTTTCTCCACTTGACAGAAGTGTTTGATGAGAGTATTCTATTGTTCTTCATATGTTTGCACAATCTGCTGCTTGAATCAGCCTTTTGATAATTGGTAAAAGACGATCTCATGATTTCTGTCAAGTGTCTCAAGTTTACGTATAAGTATTCTAAAGATCATAACGCAAATATCCTATCATAATGCATGAAATAAAGAGAATATAGTGTAACCGTGGGCGTTGTACAGCATACTGAAATATGTATTTAGGGCCCAGTGCGGTTAAGACTAAAGTATTTTGAGAAAGCACTTTGGGTCGTTGTTCAATCGCTTAGCATTTGCAGGGGGGAGCACGTATGGCTATTTTGACATAGCCTTATCAAACAAGTCATTATATAATAGCCTTATCATAAAGACTACAAAATACTTGCAATTCCCATAATAATACAGTAATAAATAATATTCATATTAATAATATGAATAATCTATACCAATATAATATCATACTATTAGTTGCAGGAAGTATGTTACATCAAGGTAATTAACAGCTAAATTACAGAAGAACCCACAGCTAGTCCTTCCACACTATGGACCTATGTATCCGTCTCACACAATTCATTTGAAATGTACCATTTATATTCTGGAGTATGTTAAAACCTTTTCGAATCAATTAAGAACCGCAAAATCTCTGCCCCACATGCATGCAAATGATACGACGCGCCAGAGCCAAATGCATGAACATACTCAGTCAAAATAATATCCTATTTGATAGGTCTAGATTTAAGTCTCCATCCCTGTGCAAGGCTGGCCATTTCCTATCGTTTAGACTCGGGTCACTCTTCTACAAGATGTTTACATTGAAGTTTGCAACAAACCAAAGAAATGCTCATAAAGAGACTATGAAAGAACCCACTGGGCACAGACATCAGTTTTGATTTACATTTGGTTGAGTTGTCAACAAACGTGAATTCAACGTCAAATCAACAACAAATGAACCATGCCATTGGATTTTTGTTCAAAGTTGGGTGAAAAAATACGAAATTCCCTTAAGTTGGGGACTTTTTGCAAATCCACGTTTTCCACGATGTTTCAAGTCATCACATTTGATTTTTTGTTGTTGTTGAAATTATGTGGAAACAACGTTGATTCAACCTGTTTTTGCACAGTGGGAAATAGTGACCAAGACCTACGTGCTATAGATTTAGAACAATTCAATAAAATAGGTAGGCTATCAAAAGTTTTTGGTGCAAAGCCTATAGGTTAAAAGCGAGTTATCAATAGGCCTACCACGTAAAGAGTGGCTATGGGCACGCTATTTCCCTTTCAATCCCAGTTGACTGATTGATTATTGATAAACGCACGCCTACCTCTGATAAGAAGCGAAGAGATTTGTCTTGCGAAGTTATTTGAGAAGAATACAGCTGTTTGGGCAGGGATTTGAACGATAAGACTTCAGCCAACGCGTGTTTGATCCCCACTGTTAAAAAGACCGCCTCGGGGCCTCACCTATAACTGACTCACCCAAACCAGAAACACACAGGCGCGCAGCCGAGAATACAAGAAAGTTACAACCAAAGGACCGCCGACAGCACACAATGGCCTGGCCTGGGTTTACTCAGCGTTATCCAAGTGAGATACTGTGTACACAATTATCCATTAGCTTAATATACGATTTGTGAAGAGCCGCGTTTTGTAGGAACGGCCACAGAGATCCATTTAACCATATTACTCACAGTCGTTGATTGTAGCTATAATAAACGTGACGAAAAAAAACGTGGAATTGGGGTCGAGCTCTTAACACGCAAAGGTTAGCATTAGGCTAATAGCAATGTAGGCTAGTCTACCAAGCAAGCATATTGTAACAGCAATTTTGATTACACCTAGTCAAGAAACAGGTTTTCATTAGTCATGCATTGCTTATAAGCCAATTTTGTGTGCAGTTAACATAGGCTATTCTAATGAAACAGCAAAATAATGTCGGTATAAATTGAGGCGTACTGAATTGACAAGCTAAAATGGGTAATAGACACTATTTTGGGGCAGCAGGTAGCCTATTGTTTAGAGCGTTGGACTAGTTAACCGAAAGGTTGCTGGATCGAATCCCCGAGCTGACAAGGTAAACATCAGTCGTTCTTCCCCTGAACAAGGCAGTTAAACCCACTGTTCCTAGGCCGTCATTGTAAATAAGAATTTGTTCTTAACTGACGTGCCTAGTTAAATAAAGGTTACATTAAAAAACAAAATCACATAATAATAATAGTTATAATAATAAGTTGAAGATGATGTTGTTAATAGGCCTATATCATTTTCTGAAAACAAATTGTCAAGGTTTCTCGTAGGCCTATATATTCTTCTCTGAAACATTATACAAATCAATTTCAATAAATGGATCGGAATTATTTTATTTCCATAATTTATTAATAGGATTGTTTGGCTGTATTTAAGTAAAATATCTATATAAGTTACAAGTAAATAAAACGTACAAATACCGATAGAACTAAAAGAACCAACAACAAACCATCAAAAGCATAAAAACTTTGTACAACAGATTGCTAAAAACTAGGCTATATGTTCAATTCAAAACTCTTACAGAAATATACAAGCTACGTTTTACATTAAATCTATTATAAACCAGAGCCTTCTGTGACAAAAGTTGAAAAGCACCCACAGTTTTTCTATTGAGACCTTAGCCCAATGACCTACACACAGGAGAAGGCCTACCTCTTGACGTAACCCTTTTATACCTTCTCAGTATAATTTACATAAATAAAAATCCACCTTCAAGGCGAAGCTTGAAATCGCATGTACTCAACACTTCGTCTTTCAAGTTTCTTTCTTCCTCTCCTACTGTCCGCATCCAACATGGCTTTCCATCAGAGTAAATAACATTTCAGAAGAGCGTGAACCAAATGCACCAAGCGGTGTTGCTGAAAATGTATACAAAGTAACCGAGTTTGTTTGTTTGTCTGTTGAGGGACTTTTTTTTTTTTTAGCAAAAGCTTTGACAGCAGTGTTGTTTGTGTGTGATCATAGTTTGTCTTGCTGTCACCATGTCCTGCCGTATAAGAGAGCAGAACACTGCAGGGCTGTCCCGTACTCGGCGCTGGAGGAGTTCAGGTGAGAGAGACTAGCTACCTGGGTCTGGAGAGACGGCGGGCTGGCCGAATGATGTGCTAGGTCTGGAGAGTGGTCTGCGCTAACCACCTGCTGGCCCTGGTGCTGACCTAGGCCTGAACCGTTACTGGACATGATCATAACATTGGCCCCTTGTTGGTGGTGGGCCTGGACAGCAGTGGTGGGAGTGTGGGCACTGCCTTGGCATGGCTTGCCGTCTTTCACCAACACCGGCACGGCCACCCGCCGAGGGGACTGCTGCTGACAGGAACTATTATCCTGCTGCATCTGCTGCTGCGACACTTTGTCCTTCGCTTGCCTCTTCATTTTATACCGGTGGTTCTGGAACCAGATTTTGACCTGGGTCGGGGTGAGGTGGATCATGCTCGCCAGGTGCTCTCTCTCGGGCGCCGAGAGATACTTCTGTTGTTTGAACCGCCGCTCGAGCTCGTAGACCTGAGCCTGAGAGAACAGCACGCGTCTCTTCCTTCTCGGGGTGCTTGACATCGGGCCCATGCTTTTGCCCACATCCGCGAGGGAGCCGAGGCTGCCCATACTGCCCATGTTCATGCCCGAGGAAGAGCCCATGAAGCGGGAGACTGAAAGCAGAAATAGGCCAGTGAGATGATGATGATTATGATAACAATAATAATAATAATAATAATAATGCTATTATTATAACGCTTCAATACCTTTAACCATAAAATAATACACAATGTGAATGAATTGAATTTAAAACGTGTAGGAATATGACTCTTCCTTAAAAACTGTGACTAATATGATTATGTCACTCACAGGTCTGTCTCCTAATGGACAAATGACCTAACCATAATTAGTAGCCTATTTTAACAGAATTATATCGTTTATATATTTAGTGCAATCAGATGAATAATCGGCTAATAACGTATTCGATACACCCTCCACGTGACAGGTGCATGAAACTTCTGCAGGCTACTCACATTAGAGTAGAAACCGGCAACAGGTGTCCGTGTTATACCTTTACAGACTGGAGTGACAATAATCTTAAATCAAATAAGACTATTAGAAGCATCAATCGTGACCGCGGGAGCCTAAATGTATCAGAAACTAAAAAGTGAAGGACGTTTTCAAGGTAATGTCGGCTTTCTTCGAAACATGTTCCTATCCATGGTAAACATGATATTGGTAGACTGGCAAAAAAGTAACAGAGTGAGTCACTAAATTGGGTGATTCACAATGAAATATACCCAACACTCCCTCTTAGTGAAACAATAGCCTGTCAGTATCGATGCAAAAAACTGAAAACAAAGTCATTTCTATCGCTAATTTCAGTGCAGACTCGAGCATATGGCTCTAGTGTAGACTAGCGGACGTGTTGATGCGTGACAAAAAGCTATACCCTCAGCTGTACGGCTTCATGCAGTCTAAAGGTACACTTACTCGTGGAGAATCGCGGGTCTGTGTTGGCTCCGTACCAGCCGGTGGCAGTGGCGCTGCCTCTCATACCGTCCTGGTAGGGCGGCAGGTCGCTCATGTTGCCTAGGTTGCCGTTACAGTAGCCCCCCATCGCGGTGTGTGACAGCTGGGACACCCCTGCCGCCGTCATGTGGTACGCCGCGGACACCGTCCCGTTATGGCCCATGTGGTGCTGCTGCATCGCCGCCTGAGACACCTGCGGTTGCCGGTAAGACGCGAGAGGTGCCCCTAAGTTGTTATTCTCCATACTTACTTTCTTGTAGCTCTCCTCAAGAGGACTCAAGATATCGGAAACAGAAAAAGGAGTCGTATGCTTAGGGCTCATCGACATTGTTCTGGGGCTGGTGGAGAGAGGAGAAATTAGAAGGCTAGGCAATCTCCTTCTGTTTTTTTGGGGGGGACCAAAGCCCCTCTCTCTCTCCCTTTGGTTCCTGTTGACTCAACGTCGATCCTTGCTAGATGAGCGCGTAGGTAGAAGAATCGACTGAAGTCCGCCTTAATTGCATTGAGTGGGAGCTGAGCTGGGCTGAGCTTGGTGCTGCTGGCTTTCGTTTGTTTTAGCAGGGTGCCAGGTTTGTCTAGCATCAGAGGCGGGGCATCACCAACTAGGGCAACAATACAAAGCAGCTCTGTCCTCCTCTCCTTTCAACCTCGTTGCGCCCAAAGGCATCATTTCACTTACATGTTGGCCAAGCTACAGCATGCGCTCTGCAGCTTCCCTCCCACAAATCCAGAAACCAAAGTGCATGCACATTGGCTACCTGTGTATTATAGGCTATTGCCAGTAGGTAGGCTACTTCAGTAGCAGTAGGTAGGTGGGTTTGTTGTGCTGTGGTTGACAAACACGCAGCAGTATAATGATATCAGTGGGCACAAGCAGCACAATGCACTTTATTAACTGTAGTGATGTTAACGAGGACCTCTTGATGAAAAGGGGCCTAGACGGACTTGAGAGTCTCATAGCTGGGGAACCCACCCCGATCCCTTCCCAAATGGAACACTATTCCCTATTTAGTGCACTTTTTTTAAACCACGTTTCACTGCTGATGGTCAATAATGCACGATAGGGAATATAGGGTGCCATTTAGGACACAAGCTCTGTACTCTGAGAAAAGCCTGAGTTGAACTAGTGACTTTTAATGGGCGCGAGAGGCTTCTGGTTGATTGCAGACGTGTTTGCATTATGCTCGCATCTTACTCAAACATGCAAAAGTGCACTTGCTCTCTGCTACAAGGGAGGAAAATTGACCGATAAGTAAACAAATACACATCCGCGTGTTAAGTGGCAGCGCGTGAATGATTAACCCCTTTTCGATTTGTTATCATTAGTTGGGCGCGAGGAGAGAGAGCAGCGTATCGCCCCATATCCGGATGCTCAACTCGTCTCGTCGTCTCAGATCAGAAAGCCATGCAGCCAGTCAAAAGAAAATGCGTTTCAGGAGAGGCTCTCTTGTAAAGTTAACGGCGCTCAAGTACCTGTACTCTCCTTCTGCAGCAGTAGGCAGGCAGGGAGAACCACAGCACACGCCAGGTAGCACTCCTCAGCGAGCCGCCTTCTCGCCCTGACGCTCAAGGAGCCATAATGGTCTAACTCAATCAGGTTTCACTGCTCATGGATGCGTAACAGTCTTAGTTTCACCTTCACCTTTCCAACGAAACATGATACTACAGGGAAAGGCCGCAGTCCTGGCATGACCACAGAATTCGATTTTTCCTAAACGATTTTCATGTCAAAGGAAGGAATATTTGCTGTAGTTCGAGTTACACGCGCTATAATCAAAGGACAGTGTTTTGTTCACGTTATTCAAGGAGCATGACAAAAATATGATATAAAAAATTAATTGAAGGAAGTAGGCTAATTGTAGCCTATAACTTTCCATTATTGAGGACAGATGTGGGTGGAATACAATAACAACAATAATAATAATAATAATAACAATAATAACAACATGGTTAATCAATCTGTCTGAATTAATTGACTGTTGATTATTGTTTTGTTATTTTACAATTTAAAAATATATATTTTTCTTGTGTTTGTAAGCAGCCTAAAGCCTCTGATTTTGGTTGTTGTTTTATTACGTTATTAAGATGCCTCTTTCATTTGGCTACGATGACCAAATTATGCCCCTTGCGTGAAGTTCTTATCTCTCATTTGCGTTGTCATAAAACACTGTCTTTATACATGCTTTGTTTCATATGTATTATTTATGTAAGGAAAAACCAAAACTAAAGTATAACATCTAAACGTACATAGAAAGGGAGTAGACCCACTTTTATACCTTGCCACCCCACAACATACACAACTCATCTAACTCACCCAATATGAATCATACTTCATAACAATAATTATTAGAAGTGTTCATTATTATGATTATTATGAAATTAAACTATATGAACAACAATAACAACAACAACAATAATAATAATACTACACATACGGTTGTCACTATTACTGGGCTACTAATAATAACGTCACTATTACTGTAACAGTGTTTTCGTTGATATCACCATCGCTTTTCAAAATACATTGGTATGCCAGTCAGAGCGCATATCCTCGTGTAGATGTATGCGTCGCCGCAGTTTAAGCCTGCACGCTGTTGTGGAAATGAATTGGTTAGGATATAGTATAATGGCCTAAGATATGTTGGATGGATTTATACTGGTTTTGCTATTTACCTGATCATTTTTTATTTTTTTTCCAAGATATTCAGGGAATTACAGATGGAAATACTTTGGTAGTGTGCAGTCCTACTTTCAATGTTTTATCCTTACTGCAGTGCACGCTGGAGCTAATGATATATCTTTATACACGAGAAGAAAACATGCATTGATGTGATGTCGAATAAAACACATCGAGGAATTTAGGAAAGCAGAACAAACATTCCCCGTGTTGATAAGCCTTTCTCGTTTGGATATCGAGGTCCTGGACATACATTGGATCGAAGAAAGACAGCAAGACAGCGCCTTCTGGTGGCTATGATGAGTAATACATATTGAATATCTATACTTGTCTCGTATCGGTGGTTTTCATCGTGCCAACTTTCAACAGTTTGATCGCGTTAATCACAAATTTGACAAACCTGCCGTGGTCACATCTACATTATTATTCATCCCAATATCAACCTCTTCTCAATGGCACTATAAATCACAACATGCAAACATTTGCATACATTGCCATAGCTCACGTCTTCACCATTATTCCTGAATTGAGGTCAAGGAGAAGTGCATTTTAAAAGGAACAATATAATCTCATATCCCTAGATGCTCTCAATAAATCATTTCTCGACGACAGGCGAGCGCACCTTACAGTGATAATTCAGCTGTTCCACATAGGAGGCCTACCTGCAATTACGGGCAATTAGCATCATAACACGTTTCCTCTGGGATATATGCCTTCCTTAATTGCTGAATTTCAAAAGGATTTCTCAATTATCTAAATCAGGACCTCTTTTCTGTTCTGGAACACGGCTATTATGGTCAATTAACATTCATTAGTCAAAATGCTCGCACTAATTTCTCTGGAATAATGAGGAGACTTTGAAGTGGCGCGTGGAGGGGGCACCGAACCTTTGTTCCTGGTTCATATTGTTGTTTGGGCACTGATCGTTCATGCGGCGTCATACTACTACTGAAAAATAATACCAAGAAAGGACTTAGACCTTTTCTCATTTGGGTACAATTCCGTACTCCACCCACTCTCCTCCGTGACCCCGAAACGAGGTCGAGGAGATGTCAATTCGTTAGTAGGCGAATGGAATAGAGAATCTCAATGGCCTTTTATCAATTAGTTTTGCTCACATCCTGCGTCGTCTCTCCTCCGTCCTTTCTCACGTCCTTATGAAAAGGGTTCAAGTTAATAGAGAGTTGCCGAGGAGAGCGAACATGGATGGAAATGCGCTCGCTTGAAATGAGACGGTCCTTCTCCACTCGTGCTTCATTAGGAAAACTACGTTTACTGGGGTGGATCCCAAAATAAATGTGTAAAGTGCAACAAAAAGGACCATAGAGGGAATATGACCCCCCCCCCCCCCCCACACACAGTTTTATCATTGCACTGTGATACAATAAGGGGCATCGGTGTGCTTTAGGACCATCCACATCAATTCCACATTACATACACCACCAGTAGTAATCTACATTTACCGTTAATTCCCATAATTTCTAATCTACAATGTTTGTGTGGCTATAGTCATTTCTGTTAATGCAGTCAATATATTAGTATTACAGTCTTACAGTTGTCATTGTCGGAGTGGACAAGTTGTTTGCAGAGCGCACAACCTATACTACACTTGTGAAAAACAAGTTTTTGTTCATTTCATTTTGTGAATGTATTACTCGTCTTTTGTTTGCAATGCTCCTGTCAATTTTGAGTAAGGATGCACACCTGACTACACATATAGAAGTAGGGCAAAAAAATAATTGAACAAAAATAAGATTTTATTGGTCACATACGTGTTTAGCAGATGTTATTGCTGGTGTAGCGAAATGCTTGCAAAAACAAAAGATTATTCCCGGCTGTATGTAATAACACAAAAACATTTCTGGTCTTATAATGTAAGAAATAACATATAAAAAAACAAAATACTGCAAAGTTGCCTAGGGGCTAGAAGCAAGGCTGCCCTATCTACCAGTGCCATTTCGGTTGGACTAGTCTACCTGGCCTGCGCAATTGTAGGCCTGTAAATGTGCCCATTTGGGGATGTCTGAGAGTATTTCTGATTGTCTGTAACTCACCACCACTAACGAGCTATGGAGCTTCTCAAAGTAATTTTTCTTTACCTCAAACAGAAAGTAAACACAGTCTGTTTTTAGATAAATTGAAAATAACAATAGTTCCTCAAAGTATTTGAACAATATTTCCAGCTCTCTCCCTTTCAATAACAACTTGGCATGAAAGGGAAACATGTGTTGCTCTGATCCAGTGGAAACATAAAATACCCATATTACTTCTCATCCCTTGCACGAATGGCCTACAGCTGTGTCTGTCCCAAGCTCACCGGTGTGGGAAACTGAGGGCCCTGAAAATGTGATACAATGTTCAAGTTTGCTAAAGCAAGTTCTGGGGGCGACCCAGTTGATAGTTGGTACAATGTTTCAAGATCGTTGCAGAGGCCATGCATAGCCAAGCTGCTTGGCGATGGTCTTGTAGCCCATTCCAGCCTTGTGTAGGTCTACAATCCTGTCCCTGACATCCTTGGAGAGCTCATTGGTCTTGGCCATGGTGGAGAGTTTGGAATCTGATTGATTGATTGCTTCTGTGGACAGGTGTCTTTTTTACAGTTAACAAGCTGTGGTTAGGAGCACTCCCTTTAAGAGTGTGCTCCTAATCTCAGCTCATTACCTGTATAAAAGACACCTGGGAGCCAGAAATCTTTCTGATTGACAGGGGGTCAAATACTTAGTTCCCCTCATTAAAATGCAAATCAATTTATAACATTTCTGACATGCGTTTTTCTGGATATTTTTGTTGTTATTTTGTCTCTCACTGTTCAAAAAAACCTACCATTAAAATTATAGACTGATCCTTTCTTTGTCAGTGGGCAAACGCACAAAATCAGCAGGGGATCAAATACTTTTTTCCCCCACTGTACATATGGACGAGTGATGTCAGAGCGGAACGGACTAAGATACAATACAATAGTATAGAATACTGTACATACGTATGAGATGAGTAATGCCAGATATGTAAACAATATTAAGTGACTAACATACTGTAGAATAGTATAGAATACAGTATATACATATGAGATGAGTAATGCCAGATATGTAAACATTATTAAGTGAATGAGATACTGTAGAATAGTATAGAATACAGTATATACATATGAGATGAGTAATGCCAGATATGTAAACATTAAGTGACTAACATACTGTAGAATAGTATAGAATACAGTATATACATATGAGATGAGTAATGCCAGATATGTAAACATTATTAAAGTGACTAGTGATCTATTCCTTAAAGTAGCCAGTGATTTATAGTCTATGCCTATAGGCAGCAGCCTCTAATGTGCTAGTGATGGCTGTTTAACAGTCAGATGGCTTTGAGATAGAAGCTGTTTTTCAGTCTCTCGGTCCCAGCTTTGATGCACCTGTGGTATATATTGCTTATATTGCTTTCTCAGGAACAGGCCCAGATCCCCGTGAAGAGGAGGCGGAGAAAAAGGGTCCGGAGGGCGGGCTGTCTTCTGAGAATTCGTAGACGATTGAATAAACCCCCACTTCCTTCCATTCTGCTAGCAAACGTGCAATCTTTGGACAATAAAATAGATGGCCTATGCGGAAGATTAAACTACCAATGGGACATTAAAAACGGTAATATCTTTTGCTTCACAGAGTCGTGGCTGAACGACGACACTATCAACATACAGCTGGCTGGTTATACGCTGTACCGGCAGGATAGAACAGCAGGGTCTGGTAAGACAAGGGGCGGGAGACTATGTATTTTTGTAAATAACAGCTGGTGCACGATATGTAAGGAAGTCTCGAGCTATTGCTCGCCTGAGGTACAGTATCTCATGGTAAGCTGTAGGCCTCACTATCTACCTAGAGAGTTTTCATCTGTATTTTCCGTAGCTGTTTACATATCAGCACAATCAGAGGCTGGTACTAAGACAGCATTGAATGAGCTGTATTCCACCATAAGCAAACAAGAAAACGCTCACCCAGAGGCGGCGCTCCTAGTAGCCGGGGACTTTAATGCAGGGAAACTTAAATCCATTTTACCTAATTTCTATCAGCATGTTAAATGTGCAACCAGAGGAAATAAAACTCTGGATCACATTTACTCCACACACAGAGACGCATACAAAGCTCTCCCTCGCCCTCCATTTGGCAAATCTGACCATAATTCTATCCTCCTGATTCCTGCCTACAAGCAAAAATTAAAGCAGGAAGCACCAGTGACTCGATCAATAAAAAAGGGGTCAGATGAAGCAGATGCTAAGCTACAGGACTGTTTTGCTAGCACAGACTGGAATATGTTCCGGGATTCCTTCGATGGCATTGAGGAGTACACCACATCAATCATCGGCTTCATCAATAAGTGCATCAATGATGTTATCCCCACAGTGATCGTATGTACATACCCGAACCAGAAGCCATGGATTACAGGCAACATCCGCACTGAGCTAAAGGGTAGAGCTGCCGCTTTCAAAAAGTGGGACCCTAACCTGGAAGCTTATAAGAAATCCCACAATGCCCTCCGACGAACCATGAAACAGACAAAGCGTCAATACAGGACTAAGACCAAATCGTAGTACACCGGCTCTGACGCTCGTCAGAGTGACACGAGCCTACCAGACGAGCTAAACTACTTCTATGCTCGCTTCGAGGCAAGTAACACTGAAACATGCATGAGATCACCAGCTGTTCCGGAAGACTGTGTGATCACTCTCTCCGCAGCCAATGTGAGTAAGACCTTTAAACAGGTCAACAGACGGATTACCAGGACGTGTACTGCGAGCATGCGCTGACCAACTGGCAAGTGTCTTCACTGACATTTTCAACCTCTCCCTGTCCGAGTCTGTAATGCCAGATGTTTTAAGCAGACCACGATGGTGCCTGTGCCCAAGAACACTAAGGTAACCTGCCTAAATGACTACCGACCGTAGCCATGAAGTGCTTTGAAAGGCTGGTCATGGCTTACATCAACACCATTATCCCAGAAACCCTAGACCCACTCCAATTTGCATACTGCCCCAACAGATCCACAGATGATGCAATCTCTATTGCACTCCACACTGCCCTTTCCCACCTGAACAAAAGGAACACCTATGTGAGAATGCTATTCATTGACTACAGCTCAGCGTTCAACACCATAGTTCCCTCAAAGCTCATCACTAAGCTAAGGACCCTGGGACTAAACACGTCCCTCTGCAACTGTATCCTGGACTTCCTGACGGGCATCCCCAGGTGGTAAGGGTAGGTAACAACACATCCGCCACGCTGATCCTCAACACAGGGGCCCCTCAGGGGTGCATGCTCAGTCCCCTCCTGTACTCCCTGTTCACTCATGACTGCACGGCCAGACACGATCAAACACCATCATTAAGTTTGCCAATGACACAACAATGGTAGGCCTGATCACCGACAATGACGAGACAGCCTATAGGGAGGAGGTCAGAGACCTGGCCGTGTGGTGCCAGGACAACAACCTCTCCCTCAACGTGATCAAGACAAAGGAGATGATTGTGGACTATAGGAAATGGAGGACTGAGCACGCCCCCATTCTCAACGACGGGGCTGCAGTGGATCAGGTTGAGAGCTTCAAGTACCTTGGTGTCCACATCGCCAACAAACTAACATGGTCCAAGCACAACAAGACATTAGTGAAGAGGGCACAACAAAACCTATTCCCCCTCAGGAGACTGAAAAGAAGTAGGTAACAACACATCCGCTGTTAGGTAACAACTAATAGACTGTTCTCTCTGCTACCGCACGGCAAGCGGTACCGGAGCACCAAGTCTAGGCCCAAGAGGCTTCTAAGCAGCATCTACCCCCAAGCCATAAGACTCCTGAACATCTAATCAAATGGCTACCCAGAAATTTTGCATTGCCCCCCCCTTTTACACCGCTACTACTCTCTGCTGTTGTTAACTCTACCTTCATGTACATATTACCTCAAATAACCGGTGCCCCCGCACATTGACTCTGTACCGTTACCCCTCTGTATATAGTCTCGCTATTGTTATTATACTGCTGCTCTTTAATTACTTGTTACTTTTATTTCTTATTCTTATCCGTTTTTTTAAACTGCATTGTTCTTTAGGGGCTCGTAAGCAAGCATTTCACTGTAAGTTGTATTCGACTGTTGTATTCGGCGCATGTGACTAATAAAAATTTGATTTGATGCTCCAGATACTCAACTAGTCTAAAGGCCAGTTTTATTGCTTCTTTAATCAGGACAACAGTTTTCAGCTGTGCTAACATAATTGCAAAATGTTTTTTTACTGATCAATTAGCCTTTTAAAATGATAAACTTGGATTAGCTAACACAACGTGCCATTGGAACACTGGAGTTGCTGATAATGGGCCTCTGTACGGCTATGTAGATATTCCATTACAAAAATCACATTAACAATGTCTACACTGTATTTCTGATCAATTTGATGTTATTTATTGGACAAAAATATGCTTTTGTTTCAAAAACAAGGGAATTTCTAAGTGACCACAAACTTTTGAATGGAAGTGTATATATATTATATATGGAAAAATACACGTTTCAAAATTTCGACCACAAATTTCAACTACACTTGGTGGACAAAGATGTATTTTTGGGGCGGTGCAGCCCTAATAGAAATGCAGGAAATTAGCTTTAGATGCCCCCAAAAAAATTGAGGGAGGACTCCAAGACCCCCTGCCTGGTTATGTTCACCCCACTTCTAAAACCAAAGTTGCTCCCCTGCCACCTAGAGTGTGTTGTTTGCAGTTATGAAATGTTCCCTCAGGAGTATAATTCATTATCTGATCCCTCCTGGTGACCTGGATGGAATTATGTGATCCTTCCTTAACCCATAGGACAGGGCAGCCCAACCCTCTTCCTGGAGATCTACTGTCCAGTGGGTTTTCAGTCCAATCCTAATTTAACACACCTGATTCTACTAATTAGTTGCTCAACAAGACTTTAACTAGCTGAATCAGAACCGCTAAATTTGGGTTGGACTGAAAACCTACAGGATAGTAGATCTCCAGGAAGAGGGTTGGGCAGCCCTGCCATAGGAAGTCCGACCCAGATGACTACTTCAAAATGGTGAAAGTCCTCAATGGCATTGCCGATGCTAAAACAGGATTTTGGCCCTAGAGTCTATCTCTATGCCCTATTTTTTTTTATCAGTTTTTATCTCAATATAATTTCATTTCTGGATAACAATTTACCCTTCACTAAGCTCTGACCCCCTTGGTTAGTGTTGTAACCTTGGACAACAGTTTCCCGGAAAGCACAATTCCCTCCTTCTAATCCCCTCACAATGATCTCAAACTGGGTTTTTAATACATGATGAAATGTAACACAGACTATCCTTTCCTAATCAGGAGACTCTTGGTTATGTTGTGGTGGACTGTACTTACTTCACAGGGAACCTGGTAAAATTACGGTCGTACTGTAGCTAGTGTAGCTATTCTGGAGTGGGGCTTAGAAAAGGTTCAATTAAGTACTTTACTGAAACAAAAAAAAAGCTTCTTAGCAAAGAGTCATTTCTCAAGCAAGAATATTGCTAAGACTGTCTGTGAGTGGTCTGGGTGGGGAGGGGAAAATTGAAAACTAGCTGTCATTGGCAGAGAGATTTGAAACTCTCGTTCTTCTTGGTCTATTAACTAATTTACCACCTGGTGATGTCACCAGGCAGGCTAGAACTCTTTCCCACCAAAACAGGCAGACATTTCAGACACAGGATGTGAGCAAAAACCAACAGCGCTTACACTAAAATGGCATTATCGTCGTCACAATTTCACAGTATTATTCCAACCTCATAGTGTGGAAATATATATAAAACACAGAAAAATCACGTGTGTGAGTGCAATGGGCCTTTAAATAAATTGTGACGGTACATATGCCAACATGTGTTTAGGGAGAACATCAGGTGGATTGAGAAATCAATAGCATGTGTTATCCTGCCATCTAGCGGGGGTATGAATGACCCACATCAACAAGCCTCTCCAGCTGTAGGCCTAAACCTTCAGAACGATAAGTGACTGTGCCACTAGCTAGGTTGCCATCCAATTGGTAACACATTTTCATTCGAATATTCTAAACTCCGAATAAAGAAAATATGCGCATTTTCCCACCAGTGCGGTCTTTCCCTCAAACTAACTAGTTGCGGATAAAAATCAGTGCATGATGACGCACACAACATGTACTTTTTCGCTTAAATGTTCATGTAGCAAATAAAAATCTACAGTTCAATATGTTTCTATAGCATTTTTTAACTCTACCGCATTTTCAACTCTACACAAAAAGCGTTGAGTTAAATACTGTAGCAAATGTGCCTACTCTGGTCTTGGCATGTGCGCCCTAGCCAACATTCAGCAGATAGGCTGCAGTGCGCGGGAAGGCTGTGCAGGTAGGCTAGTCTACATAATGTGATTATTATGTGTAACAGCGAGAATATTTGTATATGTTAAACGGCAAGTCAAGCATAGATCATTATGTCACCAGAATCAGACCCTTGAAGTGTATTGGAAAGGAGCATCAAGATCAATGTGCAGTTTAACCACAAAATGATTTAATCTGTAGCCAAATAAATGGCATGGTTTCCCAAGTCATAGGGGGAGGACCACACATCATATCATCGCGTGACTCCAGGTTTACTTCCATATGATGTTTTTATATTTGCATTCTCGCATAATTACATTTTACCGACACATAGATCTCACCAGGTCAAACAAACAAATTATTTAAAAAAAAAATTATTCGGTATGACTTTACTCGCATAAAAACTGTAGATGAAAACGTGATTACGGATGACTCGAATGATTGCATGCGTTTCAGTGGGCCTAATTCTATGAGTCAGTTCACCCGTTGACCTGAAGATGGGGTCCTTGATGTGATATAAGACATGATACAGCAAGGCCCAGACCAAGAGCCTTTGGCAATTTCTGAAGCTCATGTCGAATTCCATGAGGAGTCATATAATATGGCAATCCTAATACCTATTCGAATGTAAATCTTACATTCTTGTAATATACATTTTTGATAATTACATTTTTATCTCATAAACTGTAATAGATAGTGTATAGTTTTTCCCATTTCAAGTCTATTCCCGGCATTTTTAATTCGGACCCTGCATGACTAGCACTAAAACACAAATTTGTATTATTATTTTGTGTTCAATCAATGGGCAGAATGAACAGCAATATAAACTGGGTGGGTCGAGCCTTGAATGCTGATTGGCTGACAGCCGTGGTATATCAGACCGTATACCATGGGTATGACACAACATTTATTTTTACTGCTCTAATTACGTTGGTAACCAGTTTATAATACCAATAAGGCACCTCAGGGGTTTGTGGCCAATATACCACTGCTAAGGGCTGTGTCCAGGCATTCCGTGTTGCGTCGTGCTTAAGAACAGCCCTTAGCCGTGGTATATTGGCCATATATCACACCTCCTCGGGCCTTATTGCTTAATTAGACAAATGGTAAATGCTTGGTAGGCGCAGGTCCACGTCACATGATATTCAATAATACAGAAATGAATCAATAACATAAGGTGTATTTATAGTAACGCACAGACCTACCAAGCAACAATAAATGGTATGCTTATAGGTTTCACCATTGCTAGAAAAACAAAAAACAGAAATGAATTGGAAGATAAACCACAAATTAAACCCAACCGACCCCACACCTTACACCCGAGTGAACTGCTACTTTACCTCCTTATAGCGAGATATCTTACTTTTTCAGATCCACTTGACGACATTGTTAAGGTTCGTGCATTGGCACCATGATAACTGGCAGTGGACAATTCCTAAAGATCAGTATCTAAAAACGAGAAGAGCCATTGGAGCCATGCTAGCAACAGCTATTGCTTGGGTTTTTCATCTAACAACATTTATACTGATGTGCTTTTATTTGCGACGCAACAGGAGAGCAAGGCACATCGACTCATGTCTTCTGGATAGAGATATAATTCTATCGTTTTTAAACAGCGGTGAACCTGAAGACAAGGAGGGTACATTTTACATCAGCACTAAAACGCCTGAATCACAAAACCCATCATCAAGACCTCGGTTAGCTGCACTTATCTTCCTACCACTTTAGCTGGCATCCCTGCCTTTTTACTCTGATTGTCTCTGTGGGTGAGAGTTGCCCGCCAGTGTTACATCACTATCTGATGAAAGACACCGGAGTTCCCAAATCAAATCGAGAATCTGCAGAATAAGAAGCTCAGGTGCTGGTGTGCAGCAAACGGGCAGATAATTAGCCTTGTGATATTTTTTACAAAAATCTAGTTTAAATAAGAACCAAGAAGACCTTGAATTGTTTGTAACCCATTCTGAAAAAACGTTAATAGAAAACATTTGAAATTGTAGAAAAACCCTGATGATCGAAAAATGTGTTTTTGTAACGTTGAACGAATCAGGAAATTCTGCCAACAATTCAATTCTGGGTTTGTATCATTTCAAACGAAAGTCCGATGCTTTCTTGATGTATGAAATAACCCTCCGATTCAAAGTACAAACTCAAGGGTTAGGTTACATATCACGATTTTTACATTTATTTGCCAATGTCAATGTTCTTATATTTTGAAGTAACTTGCATTCAGAAATTGAAAGACTAGTCAAGAGGGGAAGAAGACAAGGAGGGATGCATGGGGAATATCGAACCAAGCATCCTATTCAGAGAGGTCTACCTAACTCTAAAAACCAATGGCAACCTCATCCTAAAAGCCAGTCTTTGTCAGCCTTAAAACCCACCATGTTCTAAAAACGCCATTGTGGGGTTAAACCTCATAAATTTGTAGCAGGCACTGATTAAACATCACGAGAATTGAAACACTAAGGATTTTGTCTAGGTCCCTTTTGGAGGACAGACAATGGTCCATTCAGAGGGAGACAACCACACAAAAAGAGTGTTTTAAGGGGAGATGCTGCGCGCGGAGGGGTTCGGTCAGTCCCCTCCATATGTGATACAAGGTGGCCCGAGCCCCGGGGACAATAGACCAGGTGACAGGGACGATGCGCTACTGGGTCGGAGGACGAGCAAACAACATCATAGGGGTCGTGAAAGCGTGAAAAAGAACCCATGTCACCACAGAATAACGCATCTTCTATTCCAGTCAGCCCCTCAGACATATTTCACTTCCATCAATGGAATAAGACAGGGAGGAAGGAGAATGAAGTGAAGTGTTTTACCCCACACAGAGGCAGGGACCTTTGACTGCTTACAATATGGATTATAGAATAAACTATCAAAAATTGAAATGTGATATTTCAGTGTATGGGTCCAATCGTTAAAGCATTTCCCCTCCTAAAATAATATTTTTATAGAGAAATAATAGTGTGGATCCAACTCGCATAAATCGACCATTTAAAGGGACCACACTATTATGATATTTATCTGTCTACAAGCTAATCTCCCAATAACCAATGATGAAAGGAGAGCGCAACACACTGAAATGGCATACACTAGAAATAGTTTTTTACTATTAATGACAGTATTATTTTCTTATTTAAATAGTCCCATCGCCATGCAGCCCATGACTAAGACTACTTCGGTTTCATCGTCCATTATTTTCTCGTTACTTACAGATAAAACTGCAATAACGGTTTGTAAAAAATCATTTGCAAAGAGGTTTGCAGAGTTAGGTATTGGTTAAATGAATGCTTTACGTTGCCTACACGTTTGGAGCACACCAAGAGAGTACCCTATAGAACGCGAGGGAGATGAGCTGTATGGTCGAATGTTTACCAGGTTTTTGTTATGCTCAGTGAAATCCAGTCTATAGAGTGTGATGGTGTTTGCTCAGCTGTAAGGTTCTGAACTGTTTACATGATAAAAGCTAACATTTCTTGCTGTTATTTTCTTATTTCTATAGGTTCCTCTAAGCTAAGTCTTTCTCTTCTTTCTAATAGAAATAGAAATGACAAGCACTGGTAGGATGCAATGTCATAGACTCTTAGCTATAGTGCTAAATGGTGTCAGAAGTTGTTGGAAAGAATGGTGTATCCCTTAATACTCAATAGCCTCGCTGTGTTGGAATACATGTAGGCCTAGATGCATGAGGACATCTGAAAAATGGACAATATGTGCAAACGTTTACAAGATTTATTCGTAATTCTATAAAAACACAAAACATTTAGGCCTACCAATCGATAAAACGATTATGTTCTATAACATTTCCAGACAAAAGTGAAAAACACAATTTTCAAAGCAATTATATCCTACTTCCCTCGTACTTTTGACAAATATCTTGGTGTAGATTCGAAATACATACAAATTTCAATTACTGATAAAAAAAATAAGCCTACGCAAAGTAAACACAACAATGATCCAATTGGATAAACAAAACTTAATCTAGGAGTATAATGTCCATAGGCCTACCACCAGATTACAATGAACTAATAACGACTTTAAATCATTCGAAAATATCGCTCAATAGGCTACATTTAATAAAATACCAAAAATAAAATATGTGCAAAATAGCCTACTTCTCATACAACATTATTAGTGGGAGTTTAACACTTAAGTACCTCGAAAAATAAGGGAATTCAGAAAACATATTTGGTTTTAAGTGTTCCTCTATGCATTGTCCTCTTGTTGATGTTTTCAGTCACTTAAAAGAACTGAATTGAACTGAGTCGTTCAGAAAGTCTCTCCAAGCAAAGGTGTGTCTAGATGCTGCCGGGCTGGCAAAATGCTGGTATGGGGAAGGTAGACCGAACGGCGACGGAAGCTGGAAAGCCTGGTACCCCAAACTGAAGGGTGTACCCGGGGACGTGGTCGGTCTAAGACAGCCTCCTTTCTCCGTGTTAATGAAACAGGTCTGATAAGGCTTGCCATCCCGAACTAGGATGGGTACCACTACTCTTCGCAACATTGGCGATTGGTTTATGTCTTGTGGCGCTCCCTCTACTCGCGATCTCTTCATTTTGTACCTGTGGTTCTGGAACCAGATCTTGATCTGCGTCGGCGTCAGGCTGAGGAGATGGGCGAGCTGCTCCCGCTCTGGTGCTGACAGATAGCGCTGCAGACGGAAGCGTCTCTCAAGCTCGAAGGTCTGGGCCTTTGAGAAGAGCACGCGGCGCTTCTTCTTCTTCTCGGCCTCAGAGTCCAGAGAAGACTCGTCTGACTTGTTTGGGGAGATCTCCAGGCTGCCCTCATCTGAAGCTGAGGAATTAAAAATGGTGTCATTACACGGATCGATTAACCATATAAACAACTCACGAGATACAATATCACCAGAAATACATAGCTACAGAGATTTATTCCCCCCCCCCCATTTCAATTAGGCTACACATCTCCTTATAAAATGTATATCCAATTATTACATAATGCTTAGTTAATTGGATGGATACCTTATTGGATCTCATAAAACAGACATGTTGGAAATCGCTGTTGATGATATTCAATTCCGTCAATTTAAACAGGACCCATTTAATCCAGTTAGGCCTATGTGTTTATATGGATTTGAAGTGGTTTGGCCTATCTGTTTCTATGCTCAGGTTTCAACCAGGGAGACTTACAGAGACAAGCGCTCCGGTCGCTGTCCATCCAGGAGGAGTACGGGGAGCTGTAGCAGGAGTTACCGGGGGAAGGCTGCGCTGTCTTGGCGTCATGCTCAGGCAAATCCAGGATGCTCCTCACGGAAAAACTGAACTTTGCAGCAACAGCCATTCTGTCCGGGGGAGAGAAAAAAACAAAATCCTTGTGCGTAATAACTATCCAAAGGAGAGGATACAGTTGATATAGGAGTAAAAATATGTATCCACTCAAGGAATGGCGACGCGCGCTGTCAGAGTCAGAGGCGACCTAGAACACCCTGTGTGTGTGGACATGAGGCAGTGTTTGTATAAACAGTACTTCACGCCGCTTATATATGCTCCTCGAGGACGCCAAGTACCTGAATGATTCGAGTGCCTTTATCCAATGATGGTAGGTGTGAACCCGCAGAAGAATATCCCCGTTGCCTCAACAATGGCCGAAGGAAACACTCGTCATCATTACAGATTCGTCCCGTATCGTGAAAAGTGGTGACCAGATAATGGTGATTGTTGCAGCTGAATCACGTCTTGGGTGGCAAGTGACAACAGAACCCCCCTCTCCCGAAATAACATGTCCAATATTTGCATACAAAGTGAGCAATTAGTGTGAGACGCCCCGGAGTTGGTTTAACTAATATTTTTTACCGCTGTGCACCCTATCCATTACAGGTATTTTGAAATGACATTGAATAATCATGTTGTATATCATGTCCCTGAAATAAAAACAGATAACAATATCAAAACAACACACCAATAACACCTATTTTTGTAAAAAAATAAAATAAAAAAAGGAATATTAGGTTATTTTTCTATCATTTATAATTTCCATTTAGGCCATAAATCTCATTTTAATTTCACAAGAAAATGTATATTTTTTTCCGTATAGGCTTCACAAAGAGTGACACTCCTGCAAAATGACCATGATCATGTGAACCGAAATGGAGAGAAGTCAACGACCAATTTCTAATGAGTAGAAAGAATGGTGTTATGGCAATTTCTCTTGTGGCAGAGAGGTACATTCTTAGAGGCTATCCAGTGTGAATTAAATCGAGACAGATATGTTATTATTTTTGTATTAGTATTATTTTAGAGACAACACGTGAATCACATGAGTGCTTTGGAACAGTGAATCAAGCTGTTTTCTGATTACAAAATATGGCACGCCCTACTTGGACACTAACGGAAAACTGCAATTTATAAATTCATTTGGGGTATTTTTAACATCTTAAAGAACTATCTGACCTTAATGGACATGTACTCTTATAATCTCCACCCAGCACAGCCAGAAGAGGACTGGCCACCCCTCAGAGCCTGGTTCCTCTCTAGGTTTCTTCCTAGGTTCATACCATTCTAGGGAGTTTTTCCTAGCCACCGTGCTTCTACATCTGCATTGCTTTCTGTTTGGGGTTTTAGGCTGAGTTTCTGCACAGCACTTTGTGACATCTGCTGATGAAAAAAAGGGCTTTAGAAATACATTTGATTGATTGATTAAAATACGCTGAAACGTTTTACTGCAATATACTGTAAATTATGGTGCATTGTGGGAAAATGTTGTGGGCGGGGAAAGAATTACTGTATTTCGAATGGTGATGCTATTGTTGTCTCTGTCTCATTAACATATTTCGAGGCGTGCCTTGTAATAGGCTATATTTGTTGCACCCGTGAGGGAGAGTGCTGTACCAATTTAACTGGTATGTGGTAGTGCTCCATTAATCTCACAGGATACGCGATAGTTTGGAGTGTTAAAAAGCTTTAAACCTTAAATGGTTGAGCATTTTGTCAGGTCCTTTTGGTCTGTTTTGGCCTTTTGGAGCCTTTGTTAAGGCCTCTAGAAGTAAGTGATGTAAAACACCAAATATTCATTAATATGCTGTAATGTGTAAACACTTAACTTAGCAGCAAACCTGCTTGCTTGTAAAATTCAGTGATATACAAAACCCCTCCCCTTCCGTTGAAGGTATCATTGACTTTTTTACAGTATAATACAGTACATTTTACGGTATTGCCCTGTTTGTCATTACACAGCACTTGCTTTGATATATTATTTATATTACAGTAGTTGTACTACAATATAAAATACAGACTTTTACTTGTCACTGAGCTGCCTGTAAGTTACTGTCAAATTCATGGCGACCACTTTACATTGTAGGTCAAACGCTATATGACTATGGTGGAACAGGTGTCCTTCACCCTCAGTCAAAACACACATTTTATAAAGGCATACAGCCTAGTAATAGGAGATTATAAAGCAGCTGATAACGGGGATCAAATATCCCCAGCAGACGCATTCATATTATGGAGTGCTGTACGGGGAAGACGTGGCATATGAAAAACATTTTTTTCGTTCGTTTTGGGGTGTGTGTTCAACTGTACTTCAGACTGAAGAGTTCTAATAGTGGCTCTCGTCTCAGACTTCAGATACGTACACGAGGCACAGGCAGGTCCGTGGAGTTCCATCTAGTTCCCATGCCATGCTTTACACGGCCTCCACTCCTCTCTGCTTTGCGCGCTTTGCCTTGGTGACAGGGCCTGCCCTGTAGCGAGGAGAGTGGACATGCCTCAGCCTTCCATCCCAAGTCGTCCTGGGTGGTCGGCCGAGGGGGAATACAAATACATGCCAACCAGAGGCTGAGAACAAAGGAGGGAAATGTAGCCCCGCGTCCGAGACCCGTTGGAAGCATTTGTTCCAGTCAAGATTTTGCATTTGTTCAGTCCTTCAATAATACGGTGATTGACGCCCCGCCACAATGTCCTTTAACTTTCCAGGATAAATCCGAGCTTGTTCCTTGTTGTCATGGTTTTGAATGGGACTGAATGGGATGCGGGCAGTAGGCCTACTACAATCTACTGCTGCTTTACGTCCAACACCCGCCAAACCTGCAGTGAACAGAAATATTACTTATGCGTTTCCAAACGAATTAAAACGCCTTTTCATTTCCACTACCCAAACAGTAGTTGACCTCGATGATTCGGACAATATGGCGTATAAAATATAGTGGCCTTTCATTTTGCTTGAATCTTTACTCAGAAGGAGATTGCAGGTCTACGCACTGAAATCAAACTCTTAAAAACAAGTCTAGTGATAAAAACATCATGGACAACGCTTATTGGAGACTCATGCAGGCCTGCGACACACCCTCGAGACATCGGAGTAGCAAGAGAAAGAGGATTGTTTTTTATAACCATGTCTGATAGTCCTCCTATAACAAACACGAAAACGCACGTCTAGGCTGTGCAACAAGGTCTTCACAGTGAAGAGCCTCTCAAATAATGTTGACGAACACTAAAGCCAGGTTGCAGGAACTAACAGATTACTGTATGCAAGTAGGCCTACACGGTGGCTCAAGTGGGTCAATTTGCAGAGGACTCTTCATTTAAGTGCAGAACTTAAATGAAGGTTCAGATAGCGGGAATGATTCTGTCCACAATGAACTCGCCAGCCCCTTAATCTATTAGACCCACAGACTTCAGATTCAGTCAGAGAGGAGAGGCCACTCTGGGACCAAGAGCTCTTTACGGACAAATATTTACTTTTGTTGTAAGACTCTCGGCTGGTTCTAAATCTTCAACAAAATTGCGATTTTCCCATTTGAAGTG
Organism: Salmo trutta; assembly: GCF_901001165.1. Classification (NCBI taxonomy): domain Eukaryota; kingdom Metazoa; phylum Chordata; class Actinopteri; order Salmoniformes; family Salmonidae; genus Salmo; species Salmo trutta. Next base: position 4,688,181 of record NC_042989.1, read on the forward strand.
TATAGTCCTTTAGGCAAATTTGGTAAGAAAATGAAAATAAATATTTGTAATTTAGCCAATCTTATAAGAAACATGATGTAATATGTGTGTGATAATAAAAGGTAAACAATTGATGTTAAAAAGATGAGGCTATCTGATATTTGATCTCTGCACCTGTCCTCTGGCCCTTTTCATCAACACTTTTAGAGAGTGTAATCAAAACCTATTTAATTCTAAGGATCTAACAAATACCACAAAAAACAACATGTGTTAAAAGTGTGAATTAACCTTCAACGAGATTTGCTATTAAAATCCAAAACCCTGCAATGCACCTTCCACTGGGCACAGACGTCAGTTCAACGACTAGTTTTTATTTTCATTTGGTTGTCAACTAACGTGAATTCAACGTGAAATCAACAAACGAATTCACCATGTTATTGGATTTAGTTTATAATTTGGGGGGTGGGGGGGGACTAAATTCCCTTACGTTGATTACTTTTTGCCAATCCAATCAATTTCCCACGTTGATTCAACGCCATTACATTGTTAGATTTTTTTTATGTGGAAACGACGTTGATTCAACCAGTTTCTGCCCAGTGGGCTGCCTCTGGCATTCACTCACACACTGTACATTTATGTATTTCGATTGCCCTCTTTGCCATAGTTCTAAAACTATTATAAAACACACGGCCATAATTAAGAAAGTACCAAAAGTATAAAGTAGGCTAATTCGATACAAGGAATGCACCATGGCAATAGAGCATTTGCTATGAGGGCATCAGGGTGCTGAAAAAGAAAAGTGATGGCGCTGCACTCTGGTTTAGTAGTGCGATGATCTCTTTTGTGTAAAGATGAAAGTTGGATTGAGGTCACTATTATCATCAACTAAAAAACATTATTATTAGGCTATTATTTACTTTTATAGGGACCACAATGGAAATAACTGACGTTTTTTTATATCACTGTCACGTTTTTAAAATGCATGTACTGTGTGTATATGTGTTTTATTAACTGGCAAATACAATGTATCGCACATACACTATATGGCCAAAAGTATGTGGACACCCCTTCAAATGAGTGGATTCGGATATTTCAGCCACACAAGTTGTTGACAGGTATAAAATCGAGCACACAGCCATGCGATCTCCATAGACAAACATTGACAGTAGAATGGCCCATACTGAAGAGTTCAGTGACTTTCAACGTGGCACCGTCATAGGATGCCAGCTTTCCAACAAGTCAGTTCGGCAAATTTCTGCCCTGCTAGAGCTGCCTCGGTCAACTGTTATTATTTTTGAAGTGGAAACGTCTAGGAGCAACAACAGCTCAGCCGCGAAGTGGTAGGCCACACAAGCTGAACAGGACCACCAAGTGCTGAAGCGCGTAAAAATCGTCTGTCCTCGGTTGCAACACTCACTACCAAGTTCCAAACTGCCTCTGGAAGCAACGTCAGCACAACAACTGTTCGCGGGGAGCTTCATAAAATGGGTTTCCACGGCCGAGCAACGGCACACCAACGGCCATTGGACTCTGGAGAAGCGGAAACGCTTTCTCTGGAGTGATGAAATACGCTTCACCATCTGAAGCGATGAATCTGGGTTTGTCGGATGCCAGGAGAACGCTACCTGCCCCAATGCATAGTGTCAACTGTAAAGTTTGGTGAAGGAGAAATAATGGTCTGGAGCTGTTTTTCATGATTCGGGCCCCTTAGTTCCAGTGAAGGGAAATCTTAACGCTACAGCATACAATGACATTCTAGATGATTCTGTGCTTCCAGCTTTGTGGCAACAGTTTGGGTAAGGCCCCTTCCTGTTTCAGCATGACAGTGTCCCGGGGCACAATGAGAGGTCCATACAGAAATGGTTTGTCAAGATCGGTGTGGAAGAACTTGACTGGCCTGCGCAGAGCCCTGACCTCAATCTCATCGAACACCTTTGGGATGAATTGGAACATCGACTGCGAGCCAGGCCTTTATCGCCCAACATCTGTGCCTTACCTCACTAATGCTCTTGTGGCTGAATGGAAGCAAGTCCCAGCAGCAATGTTTCAACATCTAGTGGAAAGCCTTCCCAGAAGAGTGGAGGCTGTTGTAGCAGCAAAGGGGGGACCAACTCCATATTAATGCCCATGATTTTGGAATGAGATGCTTGATGAACAGGTGTCCACATACTTTTGGCCATGTAGTGTATGTTTGAATAAATTGTGATATTCCCTTTTTCTTGTATTTCTCTATATGAGCCTCATAGGCTACTTAAAACAACACATTTACAAATGCCTACCAAATGCTTTTCTCTGTAAAACATGGGCAGGTTTCCCCTTTGTGTCCTCGGGCAAGACATCTGATTCTTACAATTTCAAATGAAATGGCAAGAAAACTGACACCAGTATTTTCTTCTATAGTATCTAACATGCTTGTACCAATACTGCATAAGCATTGAACTCCAAACACGGCCTTAAGGACTGCAAGCCACTGTGGTACCACGCTGCCCTCTTGAGGGCATAGTTTCACTCAACTGGACCAAGAACGCAGAGTGGGGCCTTATTATGTATAGATCTAATTTGCTATAGGTCTAAATGAACAATGAAGCCTTATCTGAAATCAAGAGTGAAACATCTGATTCAATATCAATAATGGTGTGCAGTTATGAAAACATGACACGAACAGCGCAATATGGCACATTGATTTTGTAAATGAGCACAATAATTAAACCTATCAGGTGTGCTAGCTCAGACAGTTGAGGCCCCTAAGGAGAGAGATTCGAGAACAACTGATTTGGACAACAGTTCTCAATTGACACAAGGCCATAGACAAGTCTTTTACAAGACACCATCAATGACTCTAATAATTTCTATGTGAAATGGCGTAACACAACAGATTAGATAACTGGAATGACATGCTCACTCACGGTTGCACAAAAAAAGAGCTGTGAGCAAGCCACGCGCCAAAATATTCAAATGAGCCGCCAGCCGACATTTTAATCATCAATAAAATAGGAAATATCCCTTTTCCGAGCTGCAAAGAACCATTGTAAGGGCTCAAAGGGTTCTTTGGGTCAGTATGGTTCCACCCAGAACCATCACCCTTCCCAAAGAACCCTTAAAAGGAACCTTCTTTTTCTTAGTGTGCATATAGCCAAATACCAATGCAAACATAATTTAGTCTATTTTTAAATGACTGTTTCCCAAAACGTTATTAAAAGTACATTTACTCGAAAAGGAGACAAAAAAACATAAGTTACGACTTTAGTTATACTGTAGTTGGATATACACTGAGTGTACAAAACATTAGGAACACCTTACACCCCCTTTTGCCCTTAGAACAAGTGTTCCACAGAGATGTTGGCCCATATTGACTCCAATGCTTCCCACAGTTGTGTCAAGTTGGCTGGATGTCCTTTGGCTGGTGGACCATTCTTGATACACACTGGAAACTGTTGAGTGTGAAAAACTCAGCAGCATTGCAGTTCTTGAAACACTCAAACCAGTGCACCTGGCACCTACTACCATACCCCGTTCAAAGGCACTTAAATATTTTGTCTTGCCCATTCACCCTCTGAATGGTACACATACACAATCCATGTCTCAATTGCTTAAAAATGTCTCATGGCTTAAAAATCCTTCTTTAACCTGCCTTTAACCTGTATTTCCTCCCCTTCATCTACACTGATTGAAGTGGATTTAACAGGTGACATCAATAAGGGATCATAGCTTTCACCTGGCAGTCCATGTCATGGAAAGAGCATGTGTTCTAAATGTTTTGTACACTGGCCAGTGGTTCTCAAACTGGGGGTAACTGGCCTATCCACAGGGGGTACTTAGGAAGACTCATAGGAACATAGGACTAAGGGTCAGCTGCACATGTATTTCAGGCAGAGAAAAATGGAATTGATGGTACAGTAACCCAAATAGGTGGATAATGAGAACTGTCAGTGGCCTGGTGGTTCAGTGCTTCAGGTAAAAACTATTGCATATCCACAAGATGGCGCCACTTCATCGTGGAATAGAATTCCTGTGCATGATTCCCTAGATTTTAGAGTCTGTAGCAGGGAAACCATGTGGAGGGCATGCCATGTCTCTTAAAATCTCCTTTGTCAAGTGATGGTCCAAAAACACAAGACGGCGCACGAGTTTCCGCAAATGAAATGGGTTTGTTATATTCTCCTGCATGAGCTGAAAGTTGATATTGATCAGAAATACAGTGTAGACATTGTTAATGTTGTAAATTACTATTGTGGCTGGAAACGGCAGATTTTTTTATGGAATATCTACGCAGGCCTACAGAGGCCCATTATCAGCAACCATCACTCCTGTGTTCCAATAGCACATTGTGTTAGCTAATCCAAGTTTATCATTTTAAAAGGCTAATTGATCATTAAAAAACCCTTTTGCAATTATGATAGCACAGCTGAAAACTGTTGTACTAATTAACGAAGCAATAAAACTGGCCTTCTTCAGACTAGTTGAGTATCTGGAGCATCAGCGTTTGTGGGTTCGACTACAGGCTCAAAATGGCTAGAAACAAAGGGCTTTCTTCTGAAACTCGTCAGTCTACTCTTGTTCTGAGAAATGAAGGCTATTCCATTTTTGTATGTCTGTGGAACTTGTTCAGTTTATGTCTCAGTTGTTGAATCTTGTTATGTTCATACAAATATTTACACATGTTAAGTTTGCTGAAAATAAACGCAGTTGACAGTGAGAGGGCGTTTCTTTTTTTGTTGAGTTATATATATATATATTTATTAGGAGATCTGGGCCTCGTTTCCCAGAGCCTGCGTAGCGTTATGATCATCGTTACAACCATCTTATGATGTAGGCTATCTTTAGTAGCCGAGGTGTTTCTCAGAGCCTTTGTTAGTAATGTGACTCTTAAAAAACTTTGCACATCTCTGAGTGATCCACACTACTCGTAGAGCAGCCAAAGTGCGTCGTTAGGCTTCATAACACCTCACAAGATATCATTCTAAAACCATTTATAACTGTTTTGTGAATGGGCATGATCATACATGTTTCATATGGGTAATGTACAGGATCTAATGTAGGCTAATATTTGAAATATGTATTTGTATCATTTTGTCAAGCTTAGTTTAATACCAAGCTGAATCTTATCCAGTACAAATTGGAAAAACCTGGAACCAGTGGCGATTTTTGCATGTAAATCTTGGTCAGGCCAAAAATTATATTTTTATTTTTTAGATGCATGCCAGCGAAGACACTACACAACACATTAATTGCACTATAACGGTGACAAACAGTCCCCACAAACTGTTAGGGCCTACATAAAGCTGTCCCAACAGCATAGCTTTCTTTTCAGCCCCATGGAGTAAGTTCTTACCACTGCTACACTTGGCTATCAGTGGAGCCTTGTCTGGCAGTGAAACGTTCATTCAGCCTCTTTTAATACCTTTAAAAAAACATAGCTGATATGGCTGACTTGCTTAAACAAATATGGTTTCTAATGACAATTGAAATGTACAAACTACGGCATAAGGGGATGACGAGCGGATTAGAGGCAATCCGTAATTGTTATTTCGATAAAGACATTAATGAGCAAGCTAGGACGGACATAGACAATATAACTATTTGTTCAGCACTTTTGAAATGTACAGCGACAGAATTCAGAACATGGGCCTTTCTTACAGTATTCTCTCTGTACACCAAGTCAGAACAGTAGGATAAATAAAGGGGGCATATAAGCAGACAATTAAAGCTCTTACGATATTCAATGCTTAGATTTCTCTAAAACAGGCTATAGGCTACATGTGCACCACCAAGTCAGAACAGTAGGCTAAGTTATGAGGGGGAAAGGGACCAAATTATTAGGGTGAGGCACATGGGCTACTAACATCTTACTACACAACATACACTTAGTATTACTTTCTTAGCTACAGTATACATATCTCCCTGGCATATTACATAATTTATGCAGTAGCATACAATACATTTTTGGACTCACATTGTTGTTCTGTGCTCACTTGAACAGGAAAGTGGCGTAGCGGTCCTCGTGGGTACTTTCAAGATAACTGGGAACTTGGAAAAAAACAAGGTCGAATCATGACGTCGGTGGTCTTCAAGTCAGAGCTCTAGAAAAAGTCTTAAGTTCCCGTTTTGGAATTCCGAGTTGGATGACCGTTCAAAACGTATTTTCCCAGTCGAAGCTCATTTTTTTCTGAGTTTCCAGTTGTCTTGAACGTGGCAGAAGTCATGCTGGATTGACAGCATGGCCAATATATTCAACCTTTTACCTGATTCCTTCCAAACCACTCATTGTTGAATTTGCGATTTCCAACTTGTTGTGTAATGCTTATGGCCAATGAGCACCGATATCTATAATTTATCTTCATATGACAAGGATGGAAAAGGATTTGCCAGTAGATTGCCGACGTGATTCATAATCATGACTGCTTGTCAATCTAAGATTTTTAAAGTATGATGTTGACATGATCAGTCCAATCAAAGCTGTGGTAGATAAAATCACATTATATCTGTGGCCAATGATCTTGAGCCTTCTTGGATGGGCACTTTTAATGTAACTCTATGGCAGCACCCAAGGGGCTTGAATTTTCAAGCCCCCCCACCCCCCCCCCCCCCCCCCCCTAGTTTTGCGGTGATGTAGTGTCCCCATGAGTGACAGAACACTGAGCCAATCACGGCGCAACTAGAGAACATTACCAACCCCTACACGCCGTATTTTCAGCTGGCTGCCCCACCACCACAGAAAGCACTGAGCTAGGCTGAAACACCTGCATTTTTGGAGCTGCCTTACTCAAGAATGCAAAAAAGAGACCATGTTTGTATGCGGCTTTATTAACTCCATGATTATTTTTACATTGTTTGCAAACTGATATGTGACATGTATTAATGCCAAAATAACATGCAAAATAGGCAAAAAATATATATATACATAAAAATAAGTATATACATTAAAAAAAAATTATGTATATATATTTTTATACAGTTAAAGTCGGAAGTGTACATATACTTAGGTTGGAGTCATTAAAACTCGTTTTTCAACCACTAACAAACTATAGTTTTGGCATGTCGGTTAGGACATCTACTTTGTGCATGACACAAGTAATTTTTCCAACAATTGTTTACAGACAAATTATTTCACTTATAATTCCGTGTATCACAATTCCAGTGGGTCAGAATACACTAAGTTGACTGTGCCTTTAAACAGCTTGGAAAATTCCAGAAAATGATGTCATGGCTTTAGAAGCTTCTGTTAAGCTTATTGACATCATTTGAGTCAATTGGAGGTGTACCTGTGGATGTATTTCAAGGCATACCTTCAACCTCAGGGCCTCTTTGCTTGACATCATGGGAAAGTGATGTGGATATATTGAAGCAACATCTCAAGAAATCAGTCAGGAAGTTAAAGCTTGGTCGCAAATGGGTCTTCCAAATGGACAATGACCCCAAGCAAAATGGCTTAAGGACAACAAAGTCAAGGTATTGGAGTGGCCATAATAGAACCCTGACCTCAATCCTATAGAAAATTTGTGGGCAGAACTGAAAAAGTGTGTGCGAGCAAGGAGCCCTACAACCCTGACTAAGTTACACCAGCTCTGTCAGGAGGAATGGGCCAAAATTCATCCAACATATTGTGGGAAGCTTGTGGAAGGCTACCTGAAACGTTTGACCCAAGTTAAATAATTTAAAGGCAATGCTACCAAATTCTAATTGAGTTTATGTAAACTTCTGACCCACTGGGAATGTGATGAAAGAAATAGAATCTGAAATAAATCATTCTCTCTACTATTATTCTGACATTTCACATTCATAAAATAAAGTGATGATCCTAAGTCCATGTTATGGAAAGAAACAGATCAAATAAGCAAAGATAAATGACAGTCCATCATTACTTTAAGACATGAAGGTTAATCAGTACGGAAAAATGTCAAGAACTTTGAAAGTGTCTTCAAGTGCATTTGTAAAAGCCATCAAGCGCTATGATGAAACTGGTTCTCATGAGGAACGCCACAGGAAAGGAAGACCCAGAGTTACCTCTGCTGCAGAGAATAAGTTCATTACAGTTACCAGCCTCAGAAATTGCAGCCCAAATAAATGCTTCACAGAGTTCAAGTAACAGACACATCTCAACATCAACTGTTCAGAGAACACTGTGTAAATCAGGCCTTCATGGTCGAATTCCTGCAAAGAAACCACAACTAAAGGAAACCAATAATAAGAAGAGACTTGCTTGGGCCAAGAAACACGAGTAATGGACATTTGACCAGTGGAAATCTGTCCTTTGATCTGATGAGTCCAAATGTGAGATATTTGGTTCCGACCGCCGTGTCTTTGTGAAACACAGAGTAGGTGAATGGATGATCTCCGCATGTGTAGTTCCCACCGTGAAGCATGCAGGAGGTGTGATGATGTGGGACTATCATTTGTTTTTCAACAGGACAATGACCCAACACACCTCCAGGTTGTGTAAGGGCTATTTGACCATGAAGGAGAGTGATGGAGTGCTGCATCAGATGACCTGGCCTCCACAATCACCCGACCTCATCCCAATTGAGATGGTTTGGGATGAGTTGGACCAGAGTGAAGGGAAAGCAGCCAACAAGTGCTCAGCATATGTGGGAACTTCTATCCTACATCAGGCAGGAATGAGCGTTTTAATCAGAAAAGTTCTCTCTCCTGACCTCTACAAGCCAGAATGTTGGGGGATTTTTTTTATCTTAACATACTTTACCTGTTGCCCATAAGGTTGGTCGTTTGGCAGTAGGAATGTGAGACAAAAGGAAAGTATAAGTTCATCCACTTTTCAAAGCACTGGTCATGCGTTCAGATTTATATCACCTGAAGCATGTGCAGAACCATGTAAATATATGCACGAGCTACGCAAGTATACATGAGTGTCATGTATGTCTTTTTTTAAACGTGTGTGCATGGTTCAGGTGATAGAAATCTCAACCCAATACCAGTGCTTTGAAAAGTGGATGTAATTATTCTTTCCTGTGGAAATATTATCTCACATTACATGATCCAAACGCGAATTTCTGCCAGGAAATGCATTGCAATTCAACGTCGGGTTTCAAGGCAACTTAACCCGGGGCGCCCGCATCGCAGTTGGCTATTTTATATAAATGCGCATATTCGCAACAAACTGAACCCGTTGCAGACTGAAAATGATGGGGCTATCCTTCAACAAATACTGGCTCCCACGTGAGGAGATAGTCAGACTGCTTGTATTTTGTATCCCTCAAAATCAACAGACCAACCCGCTGCAACATTGTGCCATGGTGCAGATTCCAACAGCCTTGCGCTGTTATGCAGTGGGGAGTTTCCTCCAGGGCCTTGGGGATGGACACTGCCTCAAACTTGTTTTTTATTATCCGGTTAGGTTAATCCGCCATGTATAGTTTACAGGTGTTTTTAGGCCACTCTCCCAGGTGAGTCCTTTCCTTGTGTTCATCAAGCAACTTTGGGAGGGAATGACAATGAGCACAATAGGCGTATTAGTTATCATATATGCCTATACTTTATGGTGTTATGTAAAGAAATATATCTTTACAGTCATTTCACAATTATTTTGGCCTTTAAATGTATTGGACAAACTTTGACTTTAAACGTTTTATTCAATATTACATTTTCATAACGCATATTTGTAACACTATTTTACTACATGTTCAGGCTTAATGTTAGGGTGTTTAGGTTAGATCGGTTTGGGGTGAGGTTATGGGCTTGGATTTAGGTTGAGTCTACATTATTTTACATAGGCTAATGATGATACTGAAGATGCTGATGACGAAGATACAGAGATCATTTTAGGCATTGGCAAGATCCAATGAACAAACAATACGAACGAACACGTTCCTCAACACTGCTGACTTAAAACTATAGTAATGTTTACATGAACTAGTTTCGAAGAGCTACCAAACACAAAAGACCCTTATTTCCACTCATATTTGACTGTTGTGCGAAATAGATTTTCCAATCTATTTGATTGGCCGAGCTCTGCTCCAAATTAGTCCGGAATGTAATATTTAATGTTAATGAAGACCAGGTGCTAGACGACCAGATGTCAAAGTGATGGATGCTTAAAAGTGTCGTAAATATTGTTTCGTTTGTCCTTCTCACGAGAAATCCAGCCATGGCCCTCTGAAACACGACTACATACGTCGTTAACCTGCGGTCATCCTCATTACGGCCGCAGTAAAGTTCCAGGACCACTCAACCCTTCCGAACCTTTCAGAAGTGTTAACCTGTAAATTACTTTAATGGTGTCAATTCCATTTGGATGAGAGAGGTTAGAGTCATCAATGGGGCGCTTTAAAAAAAATCCCAAGCAGTGATTAGACATTTGCTAAATCAAAGAAGAGACCCCCTCCCCAAAGACAAAGGGAATAAATAACAGAATATAACTCTTACTTAACACATCTGTGAAATTGAAATGAGTTAGAAACGAATGTTATTATCTCCAAAACGTTCCTAACAACTCAGAAACACTATCCTATAGCCTATTTAGGGCTGAAAGCTGAGCTCCCACAATGGAGTCCATACAGTGCATTCGAAAAGTATTCAGAACACTTGACATGTTCCACATTTGGTTACCTTACACCCTTTTTTGTTTACCTCATCAATAGACACACAGTAACCCATAATGACAAAGCAAAAATGTATTTAGATTTTTTTTTAAATGTATACAAAAATTAAAACGGAAATATCACATTTACATAAGTATTCAGACACTTTACTCGGTACTTTATTGAAGCACATTTGGCAGCGAGTACAGCATCAAGTATTGGGTATGACACTACAAGCATGGCATACTGTATTTGGGGAGTTTCTCCCATTCTTCTCTGCAGATCCTCTCAAACTCTGTCAGGTTGGGTGGAGAGTGTTGCTGCACAGCTATTTTCAGGTCTCTCCAGAGATGTTTGATCAGGTTCAAGTCCGGGCTCTGGCTGGGCCACTCAAGGACATTCAGAGACTTGTCCCGAAGCCACTCCTGAGTTGTTTTGGCTGTGTGCTTAGGGTCATTAACCTGTTGGAAGGTTCGCACAAGTCTGAGGTCCTGAGAGCTCTGGAGCAGGTTGTCATCAAGGATCTCTCTGTACTTTGCTCTGTTAATCTTTCCCTCAATCCTGACAAGTCTCCCAGTCCCTGCCCCTGAAAAACATACCCACAGCTGGATGTGGCCACCACCATGCTTCACTGTAGGGATGGTGCCAGGTTTCCTTCAGACGTGATGCTTGGCATTGAGGCCAAATAATTCAACTGAGAATCTTGTTTCTCATGTTCTGAGAGTCCTTTAGGTGCCTTTTGGCATCTCCAAGCGGTCTGTCATGTGCCTTTTACTGAGGAGTGGCTTCTGTCTGGCCACTCTACCATAAAGGCCTGATTGGGGGAGTGTTGCAGAGATGGTTGTCCTTCTGGAAGGTTCTCCAATCTCCACAGAGGAACTCTGGAGCTCTGCCAGAGTGACAATCAGGTTCTTGGTCACCTCCCTGACCAAGGCCCTTCTCCCCCGATTGCTCAGTATGGCAGGGCGGCCAGCTCTAGGAAGAGTCTTGCTGGTTGCAAACGTCTTCCATTTAAGAATGATGGAGGCCACTGTGTTCTTCGGGACCTTCAATGCTGCAGAATTTTTTTTGGTACCCTTCCCCAGATCTGTGTCTCAACCCAATTCTGTCTCAGAGCTCTACGGACAATTCCTTTGACCTCATGGCTTGGTTTTGGCTCTGACATGCACTGTCAAGTGTGGGACCTTATATAGACAGGTGTGTGCCTTTCCAGGTCATGTACAATCAATTGAATTTACCACAAGTGGACTCTAATCAAGTTGTAGAAACATCTCAAGGACGTTCAATGGAAACAGGATGCACCTAAGCTCAATTTCAAGTCTCATAGCAAAGGGTCTGAATAATTATGTACAGTACCAGTCAAAGGTTTGGACACACTTACTCATTCAAGGGTTTTGTCTTCATTTTTACTATTTTCTACATTGTAGAATAATAGCGAGGACATCAAAACTATGAAATAACATATATGGAATCATGTAGTAAGCAAACATGTTAAACAAATCAATTTTTATTTTAGATTTTAGATTCTTCTAAGTAGCCACCCTTTGCCTTGATGACAGCTTTGCACACTTTTGGCCTTCTCTCAACAAGCTTAAACTGGAATGCTTTTCCAACAGTCTTAAATGAGTTCTCACATATGCTGAGCACTTGTTGGCCGCTTTTCCTCCACTTTGCAGTCCAACTCGTCCCAAACCATGATTGTGGGATGATTGTGGAGGCCAGGTCATCTGATGCAGCACCCCATCACTCTCCTTCATGGTCAAATAGCCCTTACACAGCCTGGAGGTGTGTTGGGTCATTATCCTGTTGAAAAACAAATGATAGTCCCACTAAGCATAAACCAGATGGGATGGTGTATCGCTGCAGAATGCTGTGGTAGCCATGCTGGTTAAGTGTGCCTTGAATTCGAAATGAATCACAGAAGGTGTCACCAGCAAAGCACCCCCACACCTCCTCCATGCTTCACGGTGGGAACTACACATATGGAGATCATTCGTTCACCTACTCTGCGTCTTACAAAGACACGGTGGTTGGAACCAAAAATCTCAAATTTGGACTCATCAGACCAAAGGACAGATTTCCACCGGTCTAATGTCCATTGCTCGTGTTTCTTGGTCCAAGCAAGTCTCTTCTTCTAGTTGGTGTCCTTTAGTTGTGGTTTCTTTGCAGCAATTCGGCAGTGAAGGCCTGATTCACGCAGTCTCCTCTGAGCAGTTGATGTTGAGATGTGTCTGTTCCTTGAACTCTGAACAATTTATTTGGGTTGCAATTTCTGAGGCTGGTAACTGTAATGAACTTATCCTCTGCAGTAGAGGTAACTCTAGGTCTTCCTTTCCTGTGGCGGTCCTCATGAGAGCCAGTTTCATCATAGCGCTTGATGGTTTTTGCGACTTCACTTGAAGAAACTTTCAAAGTTCTAGACTTTTTACGGATTGACTGACCTTCATGCCTTAAAGTAATGATGGACTGTCGTTTCTCTTTGCTTATTTGAGCTGTTCTTGTCATAATATGGACTTGGTCTTTTACCAAATAGGGCTATCTTCTGTATATCAACCCTGCCTTGTCACAACACAACTGATTGGCTCAAACACGTTAAGAAGGAAAGAAATTCCACAAACATTCCAGGTGACTAACTCATAAAGCTGGTTGAGAGAATGCCAAGAGTGTTCAAAGCTGTCATCAAGGCAAAGGGTGGCTATTTGTAGAATTTCAAATATAAAATATATTTTGATTTATTTAACGCTTTTTAGGTTACTACATGATTCCATATGTGTTATTTCATCGTTTTTATATCTTAACTATTATTCTACAATGTATAAAATAGTAAAAATAAAGAAAAACACTTGAATGAGTAGGTGTGTCCAAACTTTTGACTGGTACTCTAAATAAGGTGTCTGTTTTTTATTTTTAATACATGTCCAAAAACCTGTTTTCACTTTGTCATTGTAGAGTATCGTTGTGTAGATTGATGAGGAAACGTTTTTTATTTAATCCATTTTAGAATAAGGCTGTAACGTAACAAAATGTAGAAAAATGGGAAGGGGTCTGAGTGCTTTCCGAATGCACTGTTCATTCATTATAGCAAATGGGGAACTGTAATGGAGTAGGTCTATAATCATCACTAACTCATTTGCCATTTTTGTAGATTTGTCAGAATCTCAAGGACCAGGAAATATACTTCGCACTGCTAGCGACCCAAAACTCATGTCATTTTGCAGAACCCCATTATGGATATTCGTGAAATCAGTGGCAAAATAAGGACCAAAGTGGTCCAGTCCGAGTAAACTTTTGAGTACATTTTTCGTCCCATATATAGTTAGTCGTTGGCTTAAATACATTAGCACAGGCAGGCCTAGACCGTAGGAAATAAGCCTGCATCGTCTGATGTAGCCCACTAAATTGCAGTGTGACATTGAACATGGTTAGCCTCTGGTTCTGAGACTTAGACTACAAACAAGAAGCATGCAAAGGGATAACCATCAAGCCTAGCTGTGTACATCACAAATATTCAAATGAATAACTCAGCGTGATAGCCTCAATGATAGCATGCAATAATATATTATTGTTCTTATTAGTGGCAATAGTTATATCAAATAATACTGACTACCAACGAATAGGCTCACTGTAGTACTTAGCCTATTATCTTAATAATTTATAAGAATAATATAATAACCGCATTCATGATAATAACCACAATAATAAACCTACATATTTTACCTTAATTGTCTTCTCGCTACAATCTTTAACATTTAAACATTTATCGGTGAAGGCATATGCTACTATTTTGCATCATCTGAAAATGAGCGATAATAGCCACTTCATTCGTTGATATCAAGGTATTGCTTTTCATATTAACATTTGCCTTCTCTATCGAGCAGCATGGATAAAATACATACTTTTGGCTACACTAGTTTTCTGTAGGCTATTTGTAACGTTTACAAATTCTCTTTAAATCATATTGCCACTTCAACTTCGTCATGCTTTCATGTACAATTATCATTAGGCCTTATGTATAGGCTATTTGTTGTCTCTTAGTCTATCAATAAGGCTTAACAAGGCGAACGGAGTCCGTTTACAGCAGAAAATGCGCATTAATAACCTCGACATCTCAAACGTCCATCTCTCTTATACAGTAAGATTTTGATTGCAGTCGGACCGTTCCTTAGATGTACTGTAATAATGATTGCCACACGATTTCAATTACGATAGTTTGATTGGCCTAAGCGACACAATTAGAATCCGGGTCTTATCCATTTAACAGCGATCATAGGCTAAAGGAAAAATGAAGAGAATCCTAATTTGTTGGATTATTTATACAGTACCCCGAAAGCAATCGCTGATAGATGAATAATGTGGCTGTTAGGAGGAAAGGGTTTGGTACACCCCATCAACTTCTCAGACATTCTTTCGATCAGTCTCAGTGGATTTAAAGTGAACGCCCGTGCACTCATCCTCTGGTTCACATTTAGTTGAGGGATTGTTATTCTTAAACAAAGTGGGCAAATGGAGATTCCATTCCCTACATACATTTCTATTCAATCCAAGATCACTAAATGTAGTCTAGTTCAAAACATGGTCACGCAAGACAAAGTTCATAGAAAACGGTCAAAAGGCTTACATTTCGACCAAACGTTGCCACTATCATGGGAAGTTTATTGGGCCTACTGGTCATCAAGTTATGCTAGAATTCTGGATGCTATAATGTTATAAAACGGCCTATATATCCACCTCAAATACCTCATACCACTGCACATTGATCTGGTACTGGTACTCCCTGTAGGCCTACATATCTACCTCAAATACCTCATACCACTGCACATTGATCTGGTACTGGTACTCCCTGTAGGCCTATATATCTACCTCAAATACCTCATACCACTGCACATTGATCTGGTACTGGTACTCCCTGTAGGCCTATATATCTACCTCAAATACCTCATACCACTGCACATTGATCTGGTACTGGTACTCCCTGTATATAGCTCCACATTGATCTGGTACTGGTACTCCCTGTATATAGCTCCACATTGATCTGGTACTGGTACTCCCTGTATATAGCTCCACATTGATCTGGTACTGGTACTCCCTGTATATAGCTCCACATTGATCTGGTACTGGTACTACCTGTAGGCCTATATAGATCCATTCTTGTGTATTACTATTTTTATTTTATTTATTTTATTTTTAAAAACTGCATTGTTGGGAAGGGCTCGTAAGCAAGCATTTCACAACACCCGTTGTATTCAGAGCATGTGACAAATACACATAGATTTGATGTGATTTCTAAGTAGAATTATACAAACAGCAGACTGATTGAGGCAGTGATTGAGGCAGTATGTGTCCAGCGCAACCTCTAAGACGTGGTGGTAACGTTGTTTTGGTGCTAATCACCATGGACGTAATGTAAGCGCCTTCATTTTTGGAACAGTGAAACCTGGACACATGTTGCTTGCTTTGCACATCTTAAGTCAATACAGCGACTGCCAAAGCACCGCTGGAAAAGCGTTAGATTCTCCCGATAGCCGATTATGTGATATAATATTATATGAGACGGATCCCACTGCTTGATAGGCAGACAAGATACTTGAGACAGTTATGAACTGGTAGGACCGTTGTGTAGCCTGTAGCGGGAAATGTCAGCATAAATACAATACTGACAATTTGTCTGTTACATAAACATCTATTGTCGGAGTTTCATATAGGCAGGGAATAGGGGGAAATGTCTGCATGGAAATATGTATATATATAGCTTGTGTGTATATTATCGTGTATAATATCATAATATATGTAAATAAAGGATAGAGGCCAATATGATTAGAGGGAGTCAATGAGAGATAGGGGAAACACAAAACAGATTAAGTACAAGAAAATAAGTTACCTTTATTTAACTAGGCAAGTCAGTTAAGAACAAATTCTTATTTACAATGACGGCCTAGGAACAGTGGGTTAACTGCCTGGTTCGGGGGCAGAACAACAGATTTTTACCTTGTCATCTTGGGGATTCGATCTAGCAACCTTTCGGTGTAAAGCTCTAACCACTAGGCTACCTGCCGCCCCATAACCGATAATATTCCTCGAAATTCATCAATCATTTGGCAGGATGGCGTGATTTACTTCATTCCAGTCAAGGGAGTAGCCTACTGGTCAATCATTCCATATCGATACATTCATATGTTGAGAATATCGATGCGGTGCAAACACTATGGTATTAAAATATTTAAAATATATTTAAAATTCAAGGTGGGTTAAAATGTGCAAAGAAACACTTGAGATACCCAGTCTGGTCTGGTGGAGGGCGCTATACTTATTCTGCTGGACCTCTCTCTCAAAACAAATGTAGCCTAGTACCAAGCATACCCTCGTTTACTAGTTTTCTACAATGGCTTTGCCTTATACAACAACAACACATTACAATGTATAAAATTCAGTAACAGATATTTTTCTGAACTATTTGAGAAAATAGCTCGACCAAATCTAAACATGGGTGTTGGGAAAAGAAAAGTATCGCGTTGGCCCAGTTCGGCAACCTCAATATTGGCCTATAGTCATGTCGTGCAAGAAATGTTTAAACTATAAGGCTGCTCTGGTGACAATGCAATATAAAATACAGTGGAATAACCAACATGATATCTGGGACTAGCATGAACACACACATAGGAGGCGTTTCCTCTTCTAAAATTCAGAATGGTCTAGAACAGGGCCTGGTTGTAGCCTTTTGGGGGCCCTAAACCAGATTTGGTTGGGAGCCCCCCCACCCCGCAGCAAAACATTTTAGTGGCCCCCGCTTGATGGTGGAGAGAAAAATGTTACGTTTTAAAGTTCATTTCCTCCAATTCTACACATTTTGCCACGGGGAGTAGAGAAAATGTTGCAGTTTTAAAGGCCCAGTGCGGTCAAAAACTTGATTTACCTGTGATTTATATTTATTTCCACTATGAGGTTGTGAAATAGTAAACATGTGGATAATGTCCTTTTTAGTGTAAGAGCTGTTTGAAAAGACCGCCTAAAATGTCTGCCTGTTTTGGTGGAATGGAGTTTTGGCCTTCCCATGGTGACATCAAAATTAATTAATGGACCAATAAGAGAGTTCCAAACCTCTGCTAATAACAGCTAATTTTCAGGTTTCCCCTCCCCACGCAGACCACTCCCAGACAGTCCTAGCAAAATTCATGCTTGAGAAATTGCTCTTTGCCAAGAAGCAATTTGTTTATTTTTTACAATTTTAATTGAAAACAATCACTGTAAGGTAGTTTGTTACCCAAAAATTATTTGATATTGAGATAAAAACGGCTGCATTGGACCTTTTAAAGCAAGTTTCCTGCAATTCTACCAATTGTGTAATTATTTATGCCATGTTAATATGATATCTGAATGAGAATGACTACCAAAATCAAATGGGGGCGCCCTGGAAGTCAGGGCCCCAGGGCACATTTAGATAGCTGGCTAGACTACCAATCTAAAAATTGTTAGCGGACATGGCTAATTGAGTGACTGAGTGACTGACATAAGATAAAAACTGTTGATGCACAACCACATTTGGAATTTGCACCTGTGTGTTCCACTACTATTATTCTCAATAGTAAATTGAGATGAGACTGAGTTCCTAAACTCCCTAGCGGCTGGAGCCCTAAGCAACCACTTATGCCTGGAATCGGCCCTGGTCTAGGGGTACATTAACCCCTTTCCTCTTTGCATAAAATAATGGCACGAGCCACCCCGGGAACATCCTGCACGCGCTATTTATATTCACCGAGAGGGCCACATTAGTCTGCCATATAGGATCACATTATAATAACGCTATTTATATTCACCGAGAGGGCCACATTAGTCTGCCATATAGGATCACATTATAATAACGCTATTTACATTCACCGAGAGGGCCACATAGGATCACATTATAATAACGCGTATATGCCTACTTATACAATGCCATAATGGTCGACGGTGTGTTAACCTACCTCTATGAGAATGGAAGACGCCTGGGAAGACATATGATCCTTTGCCTCCCGGGTCTGGTACATCCTCCTGCACTATTTAGATTCAGTACCTACCGAGCTGAAGGTCTTATCCTTATAAGGGCACATTAAGCTACTCCAAGACCAGTCCAATGCGCCCTGTGTTGTTTGCCACAACTAACTCCACTGCATGCAACGTTTTTTGATTTCATAGTTGTCGAAATATCTGCACAGTTCAGTCAGGAATAATGTTTGTATTGGTACGTATTGATTACACAGTGCAATTAAAACGAGGCATAGTCCTATAATAAAAAAAAACATCATTGGGCTATCTGATGCACTCAAAAATGTTTATTAGCAAATACTGATCTAAACATATGCCTTAATTATCTAAATTAGTATTGAAACAGAATGATATCACCATGCAGCCAAAATAGCAGCAAACATGCCATATGATAAGACCCATACATGGTTATCTTTAAAAAATGAATATGCCTAGAACAGAGGTATGCTAATGTTGATCATTTAATGTATGCATTATCTTCGCCTAAAAAAGTACATGTCCCTTTGCTCCTGACTCTAGATTTGGTGCATAAAATTAAGGATTCCCGCATGGGTTACAAGCGAGATCAACAGACAGAAACGAAAATATTGAAATTGGGTTATTCCGTCAGCTGTCCTGTCGGTCTCACACATACCCTAAAACCAGATAGTCGTGTTTAACGGCTCAGGAAGGATGCGATGCGTTGACTTGCGCTCAGGACTATTCGACACGGTTAATTCTGTTTTAGTCAGCTATGATACATGCCTTAAATACCGTCAGGCCTACTTCAAATAAACAGGGCACCGCAAGGCTTTACCCTATACCATGCGCGCGGGACATTGTCCTGAACGGAGGACATGCATGGAGAGTTGAATTCATTTTTAGTCATGCTGTTCAGAATGCCGCAAAACGTCGCCTAAAAGTATTTAGCGACTCACTATTTGAGTCAAGTATGTAGCCTAATATATTGGAAAATATCTGATGAAAGAATACAAATCGTGGCAACACGGACATCAAAAGATTCCTCCTGATCTAACAGATTACATGACGTGCCATGGTAATCACCGTGACTGTCGTCGAAAAATTGCTCGTCACCTTTAATCTCCTCAGTGGTAGGTCATTTTATACCGTATTCATGAAATTACAAAATCAACTATTTCGGTGGATTGCAACGCATAGTGTAAATAAAAAAAGTCGGTTAGAATGAATAGGATAGAGATGATACAGTTATACATAGGATTCTGTAGGATTCTGTAGCCTCTTTACTAGTTATAGGCCTACACATGGAACACAACGTGTCATTTCAAATGGTGAATTCCTACCATATGGTTGGCTATAACAATAATAATACTGTAATAATAATAATAATAATAATAATAATAACAATAACAATATAGGCTACAGGAAGAAATCCACAGGTAGGCAAAAATATATAAAAATACATATTTTATTGCCTACCGATAACAATAAAAATACAACCAAGAACAATAACAACAACAATAATAGCCTAATCTGATGTAGTCCTAGTCCTAATATCGCTTGGGCTGTAAATACATTTTAGCCTAAATCTCACTGATGAAACACGATCATTATTATATCTGTAGGCAGTCTAAAGACCTCGAAAAGACCGTACATGTATCTATTTCACATTCCCCTACACACCTTGTTAACACTTATCTGTCAATGCCCAATTAAACCCTTCAGATATACGTCTCACTGCGATAAGATTAAGTTAGACAAAACGTGTGGACAGAAAGAACAGAGCTAAACAGACAAGGGACTTGAAGTCCCATCACTAGACACTTAGCTCTTCTTATTAGAACGTTAAGGTGATGGAATGGATGGCAAGCGAATTCCCTTGAGGCTTTGAGTTGGCCCCAATGCACTCGCGCCCCCGGGGAATTCGCACTTGAAGCTGGTTTGCTCATAATCCAAAAGGCTAGTTTTATAAATCATAAATAAACTACTTCAAATCTTGATCAACACTGCACCATACATGGTCCGAATGGGGCTGTATAACATTAGTATAATATTTGTACACCAAAATGCTTTTCAAATACCATCACTTCTGCAAGTATCTACAATAGCCTACTAATTGTTGAGCGGAGACCTCTGATCCCTCGGACGTGACCCTTTGTTATTTCAGTCATCGGAAGCACCTCAATGGAAACAAGTTGAGCACGTTTTCCAATGGTAAACATTATCCTTAACGCATTAGTGACTGCCATGAGCGAGCGGGGTCCAGGGGAATCGGCCATGCCGGGAACAAGCACATCAGGAACACCCATAGAGCAGCTGGAAAACGAGCTAGACATTCAGAGTTCAGTGATCAGTAATCTGGAATCTCTCGCCGCTATAACAGACGAGGGCCCTGGAAGACACGGACAGCAAGAAGATGGTTAGAGTCTACGCCAATCTTGACAAATGAAGTGCAGAATAAGCTGGAGCACGTATCTGCGTGTAGCATAGGCCTATATAAAGGCTAGTGTTGATCTACTGAAATCTATTTCTAAGATGGGGAGCAAACGAAGCTTACTGTTGTGAAGTGACCCTTAGCAATAAGAGAAAGGGAAAGCCGTGAGCACAGGTCAACCATTGAGAGCTTCAAGAGCTAAGGTTTCTCGTGTAAACAGGAAGCGAAGCGTCCGATTACCTGCGTGTGTAAGGCATCCGATATCGCCTGTCAGATGGGTGAAATATAGGTGCCGGGGTAGTCAGCGCATTCATGGTATGTAGGGTAGTCTATAAATTGAATAAATAAACATGACATAACAGCATACAATATTTCGTAATAACGGAGAATGTATTTGACATATGCTATTATAAGTTATTATAACTGCTTATTTGTATAAATACATTTTGTCGAATATACAAATCGAACATTTATTCAAGCTATTCAGTCCGTTTTCATGTAAGCTAGAGATGGCGCGTTGTAACTTTTTTAAACACTCAGTTGAATGTCAATATACAACCAAGGTTATATGTCGAAATATACCTTTTTTTTTTGTATCTCAATTTTAGAAATAATAAGGATTATTCACAACAACATTGAACCAAAAGTGTATTAGTAGCCTATATGGAATGAGTTATAATAGGACCCAAAGCCCGAATCAGACAGCAGATGTGTTCTGCAGGCTACTGCTCACCGTCCACATACACCTATTTGTTTTTGGTTGTGTACTTTATAAGTCAACGCCGATACATACCAAATCAAACAATTTGTTTGCCTTGCTTTGGAGTCCATGTCACGATGTGCAACTATTCTGAATGTCTAATGTGATGTATTTGGTTGGTGAATGAAGACATCCACGCACGTTAAGCTATCCAGTTTAACTTAGATAATATCAATATGTAGGCTACCAATTTTACTTTCATACCACATTAATTCCTCACTGACAATATAGGCAAACAAAATCCAAACACTTGGATTGCCACTGACTATTACATTGGGATTGTTGCATTGCTGATTTATCCTGTAGCGTAGTTCATTGTTATGATTCATAATCACAATATTCATATACTTGTACTTACTTATATGTCATTTACCATTCCAGTAGAGTGCAATTCATAATTGCAATTCGTGGTGGTAAGTTAACACTGTCTGTAGTTCCGGAAGAGAGGAAGTTGCCTTGCTGCACGAGCACAAACTTTCAGACCAATAGGAAAGCGTCTCTCTATAAACTCAAACTTCCATTGGCGGACCTAGCCTCGCCGAGAAGAAAAGTTTTGGAAGTCCGGCCCATGATTTGTCTGGATTGAAATGTAAGCCTGTCTCCCCTGCTATCAGGAAACAGATCGCGGATTTGTCCTTCTCACTACTATCGTCAGTTCGGTTAACACAGTACCCGTGGCCGGAGGAGAGCGAGGATTTGTGCTCCCCTAGACAGGTTTCCGGACACCAGCGAAACTGGACTCGGAACTGGACGGAAGGCGTAACTCCGAGATCCCAATAATAATTTGTGGACTAAACGCAATGGGTAAGTTTATATGGAAATGTTGTGTGGCCGATGATGGAGTTAGTCTATAACAGGCACTCGACCGGATATTCCTACATCTTTCAAGGAACGAATTATACCTAACATTCTAATGAATCAATTATGATTGTAGGCCTATGGCTTGAAAAGCGATGGTATGGCTACAAATAAAGGCCGAGCCGTTTTGAGCTCCAGTTGGTTTCATTATGGGATTTTCCAGTGGCCAGTATTAATAGCCAATTAGTAAAACTATAGCATAGCTATGCGTAAAACATATTTTTACTGCAAATGTATATTGAAATTCAAATACAACGGTATAACAATGGAGCAGTATGTTATGTACAAACTGAAAATGTGCGGGGGTTTTATTTGCAGGGGGCAGCCTAATGGTGGGACATGTTTTTATTTTAATCACACGCTTACTGAATCGATTCTTGCGCAACTGTTTCGAGTGCATTAAATACATATATCCCAATACATTTAAGACAATTTCATATGCTGTAAATAAGCATTTCATTTGTCCTTAATGGGTTGAAAACGACGTTGCAGACCGCAGTATGTCGACTAAGGACTCGGGAACGGGAGGCACGATTAACAACACTAGACCTAAAGGGCCTTTACAGGCTACTACAGCTACAAGTCGTCCAATTTAAGATTTGTGTTTCATTGTGTTGCCTCTGTGTATGTTTCCATGACACCAGAGCCAGCCTTTGGAGAGGTGAACCAGCTCGGCGGGGTTTTTGTCAACGGCAGACCGCTTCCCAACGCAATCCGGCTGCGGATTGTAGAGCTCGCCCAGCTGGGCATCAGGCCTTGCGACATCAGCAGACAACTCCGGGTCTCCCACGGCTGCGTCAGCAAGATACTGGCCCGGTACAACGAGACCGGCTCTATACTCCCGGGAGCGATCGGGGGCAGCAAACCAAGGGTCACCACGCCTACAGTGGTCAAGCACATACGGACATACAAGCAGAGGGACCCGGGTATCTTCGCCTGGGAGATCCGGGACAGGCTACTGGCTGACGGAGTTTGTGACAAGTTCAATCTACCATCTGTGAGCTCCATCAGTAGGATCCTCCGCAACAAGATTGGGAATCTGTCCCAGCAGAGCCAGTATGAGTCCAGCAAGCAGTCGTCTCACCCACCACCACAACCAACGCTACCATACAACCACATATACTCGTATCCGACCCCCATCGGAGCCTCTGGGACCAAAGTACCAACTCCCCCGGGCATGCACTCCCTCCCTGGACACATGGCTATGCACAGGATATGGCCCTCCTCCCACTCGGTAACAGATATTCTGGGGATTCGGTCGATAACAGAGCAACAAAGTAAGCATGATTTTTACTTTGGTACGTGGGCAAACCAATTGCTTTAGTAAATGGTTAAAATTAATAGGAAAGCGCATGGGTTAGGGTATGTCTGTCTGTGTGTGTGTGTGTGTGTGTGTGTGTGTGTGTGTGTGTAGTGGGCCTAGTGGCAAGATGTGTAACTTTATTCATTTGGAGGTATTTAGTTAAAAAATATATGACCAATGCACATACCGGTCTGTATATGCACTATATTACTAACTAATAACAGATAAAAGAGTGACTATTCTGGAACAAAATGCAAAAATAAATTGGCAAAGTTAATTATGTGTTATTTTGCCAGTATTGGTGAGTGCATACATGAGTAAAGTTGAGTTCCTAGTTCAAAGGTTGCATTAAAACAGATGGTTAAAGGAAGGCTTGCACTAATAATTAAAGGGCGGATGTGGAATATTAGTGGGTTAATGAAGGGAAGGCGCAGCGGTGCACGAGGAGATGAACTAAAATCAAAATGAGGTGTTCAAAGCTTTGCCATGCCATGTCTTACAGCCAGACATTTTGTTCTTGCGTGCCTTGCTTCAAAATAGACTCCCCTGAAATGTAGTTTCACATGCTTTTAGTCTACCAGGCTGCTCCAATAGGCTACACTGAACTAGGCTACTAGACCTGTGTTGTTCCCTAAAGGCCCGATCCGAGTTTAGAGAACTTATTTTTGTTACTTACAGTCAGGTTTGGACAGTTAGTTTTCACTAGTGTGCTACCACACATACAAGTCTGTTTTGGAAACATTATAAAGCAAACCTGACCTCCGTCAATCATGATACATTACTGTTGTTGTGAATACCATTTTTAGTGACAACGTTTCTTGTGTTAGCAGAGTGTTAGATGTCAGTCGACCACCTATGCGCTTGTCATAACCGTGCTTCTGTCAGAAGGGAGAACGGCCTCGAGTCTCACCGCCTTGTGGATATAAACATGCCCTTCTCCTTAGTGCTTGTATAGTCCATGAGGCCTCGACCATGCCATGAATTAACTTAACTCAGACAATCTAAACAACAAGGCTTCGCCCCTCAAAGGCAGCGCCGATCTTCAAGCCGAACAAGAATTCCCGGATGCCTTTATAAACAACTTATGCATTTCCAAATTATTTGCAGATGTTTGCTGCAGGTTTTGAAAGCCGAAATAAGTGTCCTGTACACTGAATGACGTGAGGCCTTTTAGCGCCACAATCACTTCGCCAGCCTAGAGACTCAGGGTTTTAATCAAACAAATCCCTTACTATGACATAGAACTGCTATTGGGTTTACACTACAACAGTAGAGGGATACAGTAGACCTATTCTAAGACGAAGAGCGTTGACGCATATGGCGAATATCGCCGTCATGCGTAAAGATGCGTAAATCATCATAATTGCATTTGAATTATGGCGATATTTCCAAAGGCGTTGGTCATCAAATGGCACTCTCTTGCTCTCTCTCTCTCTCACACACACACACACACACCTTTCGCATTGCACTGCACTATTTTATAAGCCAGGCCTACCATGCCATCAAGAAAGGAAAATAAAGTACCATGCATATTCCTTCCTCGAATTAACCTAAGACAGCTTTATGTCAGTGAATGATTATTAAGGAAATAGCAAGAGACCCAAACATTTTAGACCGACAAAAATATTTAAACAAATGTCTATGCACAAAATACACAACTCCAAGTAAAACCTGCTTTGTTGAAAGAAAGAAAAGGAGGCCGAGAAAAAAAATGATCGACCCAATGGTCTTCTCAAGTTACAACACTGGTGGGCTTGCTTTTCCAATTCTAAACGTTAGCACCCGTGTATAATATCATATCCATCATGTACAAAGGGGAAACGGTTAAAGTACATCTAATTTGTCCCCACAGAAAGACTGGTTTGGTTAAATGTTACTGACCATTACAGCAATGTGCTGTTTCGGTTTGATCAGTAGGCTTAAGGCAAACACACACACACACACACACACACACACACACACACACACACACACACACACACACACACACACGGGTTCTAGGCGCCCTCTGTATAAAATATAAGTTGGCCTAGAATTAATTCAGATTTGAAATGCCAAAAAGCTTTTTAAGTATAGGAATGTCTATGCATAAAATCGCAAATGTTGATCTTTCAAGTATTTTTCGTGTCTTTGCTGGATAACTTTTTGTTGTGGGGGGGGTTTGCTAAAAAGCTGTAGGGTGATGGTGAGGTGATATCAATGCCTAGGATGGTAGATGGGAGTGGTAGCGTGAAGTCTCTTCGGTTCATCTCCTCTGACTTCCCTCTCCTCTGTCTCTGTCTGTTTTGCCCCATGCAGTTAGTGACAATTCGTCCTTTCCCAGTGGCAAACTAGAAGAATGGAGCGTTATAAACAGGACGCATTTTCCGCCGTCAGCAAGCTCTCCACTAGTCAATGGCGTGCAGGATGATAAACCACCGCATTCTATAGAACCTGAAGCAAAATACAAACAGGTAAAAGGAAACACATCCTTGATCAATAAAATTGCATCCTCGCCCATCTCTAACCTAATGTGTGTTAATCTCAACAACGGTGTAGTACAATATGATACCCTTCCATTTTTGGCCCACACTTATTGTATAATCCACGTAGAGTATGCTTTCTCGGCGCTTTCAAGTCATATTGACACGCTCTCTCCGCTGGGTGTGAGCGGTATGCCTCCAGACAACACACCGCACCGCAGAGTGTTTTGGGCCTAGGCTAAGGGTTGTTCTGACGGCTACATTAGGCCTACTGTGCTATTACATTACTATTACGTGTTGTAGTTTTGTAACCATCATTGGCATACGATTGATACCGTTCCGTGACAAATTAACCATGTACCTTGGACCCCATGACTCATCAATTTCCTTGCGTGTGACAGCGTGTTGACAAATGGACATGTACTGAGAAGCTCATTGGCTGTCATTAGCATAGCACGCCAAATTTAGATTTAGTTTGAACAGCTTTTGTCGATATAGCCAAACGTTGCATGGCCAAACGCTGTAGGTATAATATATTTGAGAAATTATTTTGTATTTTTTGTTGTTGAAAATCGGTGTTTTTTTTTTTTTACTTTGTATTTTGCAGCCACTTGTCTTTGTCTTACAAGGTTGAGACTTTAGGGATATGAACGAAGAAAAAATCATTTTGTATAGACTTCTCAAGTCCTCATATTTTCGACCAGTGAACGTGGCACGAGGAATCAAGTCGTTGATTTACGTCATTGGACAAGTTTCTACGGTTTACTTTTTGTTGCGAGAAGAGAAAATCCATAAGCACGAAACGGAGACAGGCCGACTCATAAGTTAATAATAAAAGTCTAGCCGTTGGAGAAAGATTATTTAAATGTTTAAATTCAAATTCAAATTTGAGTGTTGTGGTTGTATATGTTATGCTTACAAGGATCATTAGGACTTCCTAATTGCATTACATTTCCATATTGTCTTAGCCAATGTGCTAAAATAACTAATATTAGGCCTAATGTAAATGAAAAATAAGACCGAAGTTTAAATAATTAAAACGTAATGATACATTTAAATTTGTTGACCAGTAGACTACATTTAGGCCTATTTAACCCCCAATAATGATTTGCACGCTGATCTAATAGAAGTTGAAAGGCATTGTTGAAATTGTGGGTTCATTCAATCGGAACTTATCCCCATGCACTAATAGGCCTATAGTCGAAAAACGTCTTATATTTTAGTGTGTATAAACTTTGTTCATTCCAAAGGTTTAATGAAGAACGTCTCACTAGACTCGGGATAGTCTTGCGTGAGAAAATATGGTGCATTTTATGTTGCAAAATAATATATCGACTGCAAACAACGTGTGAGGTAGAGGGACGAGGGAGAGGACAGGGAGTGTGAGCGTGCGTGAGGGATATATTACGTGTAAGAAAGTGAGAGGGGGTGAGGCATGCATAATTGGTATGATATATCGTCGGAGCCACGCGATCTATCTCGAGTTATGCGTGGTAACCTCAATATATTCAATAGGCTACGGTTTGATGCATCAATGGAGACAAATGATGCAGAATAACACATGCGGCGCCGGTGATATAACTCCCTGGGATAAAAATATGAAGAAGAAAAAACCTAGCCCAATGCCTATATGAATAGTAGCCCTATAAATTGCATAATCCGCCATAGGTCAAGTGTGTATTTTTTACTTCTACTTACTTTATATTTTGTGATTTTGTATATGGCAAAGTCTGATCTAAAGCAATCATCACAATATAAGAAACACTTATAATTCGATTTTTTTACTATCAAAATGTTCAACTATTTTGATAGTAATTTGTAACGTATGCCTTTCTCTGCGTGCCACAGGCTGCTATAGGCCTATACTTGTCAATGGAACTTTATGTGTAGACGATAAATTGCTGATGTACTAGAACCTTTCAAAATGGTGCATATGCTATCCTATAGGCCCATATTTCAAAGCACAATACACATACTGCAGTCCGCACGCACTTTCGAACACTCTACTCGTCCGCCCTCACCCCATGCACACCCACAGTCCCCCCCTCCTTATAATACAACTCGAGTAGTCTTGTGGCGACTGAAGTAAGAAGTGGAGATTTTCAAAAAGCCGAAGGCCAATTGCTATATATTGATTATGTACAAATTCAAATACGTTGCTAAAATAAGGATTATTTTTCTCAGATCTTTCGAGTGTCAGCGAACAGCGCATGTAGCCTATGCAGCTGAAACGGCACAGTTATTTTCTGATAAGAATGGAACATAAAAAACTACCTCCCAATGACGGGTCAACAAAAGCGTTAACAGATGAATAAAGACGATTTTTTGTTTTTATCTAACACACACGTAAGCATAAAAAAAATGAATTCAAGATGTATCTCAGCCTGAAATCAAATAAATAAATCGTAACTTCGGGTTCTAGGGGTTCCTACATGTAGAACCTGATGTTTCTCTTAAACTGTACTTGAGGAGTCCCAGTCCTGCGCCTACGGGGCTGAGGGTGAGCTATCAATGTCACTTTTTGGAAGAATTGAATCATTAACTTTCGATTTAAGGTAATGACACACACATACATAAACAGTGCCCACGGCTCGGATGTGATGTTTAAATGCCTTTCTTCCGCTCCGGAATTCTAGAGTCTAGAGGACAGTTTTTTTTTAATCAGACATAACATAGACCATTAGGTTTCATGCTAATGACAAATCACTGGTTTTGACTGACATTTTGGATACGACAGCATTTTCCCCACAGTTAAGCTATTATTTATTATTACAGCATTGAATGCATTTCAAGGCTTCTGTAGCCTAAATACCTCGAGATATTGGATTCTATTAAATAGGAGAACATATTTCTTATCAGGCTAAAGACTGCCTTGTGCAGCGTGTTCTTATATCAGTTCAGTGGCTGCCCATTCAATTGCAATTTGAATTGCTTTTATCCGTCAACAGAGATTATTCTCAGTCATCCGGTTCGTTAGATGCTTGTGCGTTTAGAAGAAAACACACTGCATGGAAACGATCATCAAAAATAATGCGAATTATTTAACGAAATAAAAACATTGGTAAGCCTGTCTTTTCCGTTTGCCAGAATTTACTGTAGAATCGATAGACGTTAATAGAGCTCTTGCACACAACAGGCAAGCCAAGGACTGTCTTTTTTTAAAGTATGACTTAACATTGAATATTGACAAATAAAGGGGCGAGACAAACAAAAATTAAGCCTATGTGAAAAGCAAGGCGTGTAGAATATCATGATTGGATCGACTGAATCTAGCCTATTCCAATAAACCTGTATGTGTGTGATGTGTGTATTTCATTATTTAGCAATATCCAATAACGGGGGAAAAAAAATATTGTATCAAATTAAGATATGAGCAACATGGGCTAGGCAAGTCTTCTTCCTGAACTATTTTTTGTTTTCACAAATTGAAATATCTTGAAAAAACTAAACATAAATTAAAAGCAGTGGGCCTACGGAAATACTCGGTAGAAAAACGAGATCATTTAACCTCAAACTAAAATGCCATTATGTAAGTTGGCCCATAGCATTTTGCTTAGTGAAATATAAAATATCAGTTAAATATATAGCCTCCTATAAAACGGAAAGCGATTAGAATTGGAGTATTGCACGTGCCCGTCATGGCCGTGGATTTCAGTCGAAAGAGAGAAAAAAAACAATAGGCAATGGTTGTTTAGGTTGAGGAAATCCTGGACAAATATCAGACAGGAACGAGAAGTATGCTCACTTCTGCAGAAACCATTCTTATTCTCACTAGTCATAGAATAGACCACCCACGCATATAATGTTGAATTGTGTGAATTCTTCAAGTTATGTTTTGTCATGGTGCCAAATAGTCCTCATGCTTAACCCTGTACTTTTCTTTCCCCTTTCCCTTCTTCATTTCTGTCGTTCCAAATCTCCTCTCTCTCAATAAACCCTCAACTTCTCCCAACCCCTATTGTATTCAGCCCCCATTTCACGTTGTATACCGCACCACTGTACCCTTCACCCAAATTCGAACTCAACCCTAACCCTCACCTACTCTCACTTCTCCCTCTCCTTTTCCTCCTCTCTCTCTCTCTCGCTCTCTCCACATCCCTCACTGCCATACTATATCACATTTCCCTTGCACCTCTCCTCCTCCCCATGTCTCACCTTCTCTCTCTACCTCTGTCTAACCTTGTGTTTCTCTCCTCTCCCTCTAACAGACGCAGAGTGGCCTGCCCACAGTGAACAGTTATGTCTCTCCACCTACCGCTCTTACCTGTGTCTCACTCCCAGAACGCTTCAATGGTCTCACCATCCTCTCTCTCTCTCTCTCTCCTCTCCCTGACAGACGCAGAGTGGCTTGCCCACAGTGAACAGTTATGTCACAGCGCCCAGCATCCCAGCCTACCCCCCTCCCACCCCAGTGTCGCCCTACATGGGGTACAGCGCCACCACGTCGGCCTATGTGACCGGTCCCACATGGCAGCCGCACAGTGGCAGTGCTCTCTATCACCACAGCTGTGACAACATCACCGCTCCACTGGCCTTCAAGGGTATGACAGCCCACCACCGTAACGCCATCCACCCCCATGCCCACCCCATCACGGCCTCAGCACTGTAGAACACAGACAGACGGGCCGGTCGGACGGACGGAGAGACAGAGGGAAGAAGAGGGGGAGCAGGACAGACGGACGGGCGGATGGAGATAAAAGAGGAGGGAGGGAGAGAGGGAGGAAGGAGATAAGGAGCAGGACAGAAGGAGAAATGGAGAGACAAGTCCTCCTTTACCATGTCTGGAGCCAGCTCATTACACTCAACTCTTCCGTATTTATATGGTGACCTCACCTAGGCCCCATATCCATCACAGCATTCTCTTCCATACCAAAGACATGGTGACCTCACCTAGGCCCCATACCCATCACAGCATTCTCTTCCATACCAAAGACATGGTGACCTCACCTAGGCCCCATATCCATCACAACATTCTCTTCCATACCAAAGACAAGGTGACCTCACCTAGGCCCCATATCCATCACAGCATTCTCTTCCATACCAAAGACATGGTGACCTCACCTCGGCCCCATACCCATCACAACATTCTCTTCCATACCAAAGACATGGTGACCTCACCTAGGCCCCATACCCATCACAGCATTCTCTTCCATACCAAAGACATGGTGACCTCACCTAGGCCCCATACCCATCACAGCATTCTCTTCCATACCAAAGACATGGTGAACTCACCTAGGCCCCATCCCCATCACAGCATTCTCTTCCATACCAAAGACATGGTGACCTCACCTAGGCCCCATGCCCATCACAGCATTCTCTTCCATACCAAAGACATGGTGACCTCACCTAGGCCCCATACCCATCACAACATTATCTTCCATACCAAAGACATGGTGATCTCACCTAGGCCCCATACCCATCACAGCATTCTCTTCCATACCAAAGACATGGTGACCTCACCTAGGCCCCATACCCATCACAGCATTCTCTTCCATACCAAAGACATGGTGACCTCACCTAGGCCCCATACCCATCACAGCATTCTCTTCCA
Source organism: Salmo trutta (assembly GCF_901001165.1). Lineage (NCBI taxonomy): Eukaryota > Metazoa > Chordata > Actinopteri > Salmoniformes > Salmonidae > Salmo > Salmo trutta. The sequence continues at coordinate 4,720,040 of NC_042989.1, forward strand.
TACCAAAGACATGGTGACCTCACCTAGGCCCCATACCCATCACAGCATTCTCTTCCATACCAAAGACATGGTGACCTCACCTAGGCCCCATACCCATCACAGCATTCTCTTCCATACCAAAGACATGGTGACCTCACCTAGGCCCCATACCCATCACAACATTCTCTTCCATACCAAAGACATGGTGACCTCACCTAGGCCCCATACCCATCACAGCATTCTCTTCCATACCAAAGACATGGTGACCTCACCTAGGCCCCATACCCATCACAACATTCTCTTCCATACCAAAGACATGGTGACCTCACCTAGGCCCCATACCCATCACAGCATTCTCTTCCATACCAAAGACATGGTGACCTCACCTAGGCCCCATACCCATCACAACATTCTCTTCCATACCAAATACATGGTGACCTCACCTAGGCCCCATACCCATCACAGCATTCTCTTCCATACCAAAGACATGGTGACCTCACCTAGGCCCCATATCCATCACAGCATTCTCTTCCATACCAAAGACATGGTGACCTCACCTAGGCCCCATACCCATCACAACATTCTCTTCCATACCAAAGACATGGTGACCTCACCTAGGCCCCATATCCATCACAGCATTCTCTTCCATACCAAAGACATGGTGACCTCACCTAGGCCCCATACCCATCACAACATTATCTTCCATACCAAAGACATGGTGACCTCACCTAGGCCCCATATCCATCACAGCATTCTCTTCCATACCAAAGACATGGTGACCTCACCTAGGCCCCATCCCCATCACAGCATTCTCTTCCATACCAAAGACATGGTGACCTCACCTAGGCCCCATATCCATCACAACATTCTCTTCCATACCAAAGACATGGTGACCTCACCTAGGCCCCATACCCATCACAACATTCTCTTCCATACCAAAGACATGGTGACCTCACCTAGGCCCCATACCCATCACAACATTCTCTTCCATACCAAAGACACGGTGTGGAGAACTCAAGTTAAACGCACAGTTAAAAACAGGACATGGAAGGGAAACCTTGCCACACTATCTACAGACATGACACTGGTCTGTGGCCCTGCAGAAAGCTGGCAGGACAGGTGTATTGAAGGACTGACTGGCTGTTTCTCATATTTCCATGGCGGAAATTGTGCCATTCTCATCAAGAACTTGCCTCTTAAACCCATTTCTGCACACTTCTCTGCAAATGTTATTAGGGACAGGAGCTAAAATACTGTATGAGAATCACAACCATGAGGAAAACAACGTTTGCATTTAAGTGTTTCAGGGGTGATATCAATTGGTATTGTTTGGGTTGTTTGTATTTTTCTTTTTTGTTTATTATTTTGATAAAATTTACGATCTTAATATTGAACATTGTTTTTTCACTTCTCGACTTAAATGTATGCCAAAGCTTCGGAGAAGTTATCTTCATGTTTATTTATTAGACTGACTAAAAGGTACTAGGGTTTAACGAAGTACAATCACTACATCAGAAGGCCACGGTGGAAACAGTATAGGCCTATATGGATGTTCCCAACACACTTTGGCAGCATTCGTCTTCTGCCTAATGTTTGAAACTACATTATGATAAAAACAGTACAGCTGCACAGGTCCAATCTATCCACAATGAAATTGAATGTATCTTAATTAAAGGAAATTGTTTGGATTTTACCCGATTCTTCCTGAATTGTAGCAGTTGTTTCAAAGACATTTCAAAAACTCGTGTTAGGACTATCAAGAAGAAAAAAAATAACCTTCTGCGTGAAATAATATTCTACACACTTTTAAAAGTCACACGCGTCGTACTAAATTAACCCAGTGTTGTATAAATATATGCAATCATTTGATACATTTTAAGCAAGCGCTTAGGCCTACATGAAAGATTTTTGATGGTCATAAAATCGTTCAAATTTGTCAGTGATATTAGGCTATATGTTAGCTACGACTCGAGGTTCAGAATGGCTGAACATCTACAGTATTTACAATAACTTCTCGAAACATTCTCTGTGTGTTGCGACTTTCTTCGGCCAACCTAATGATCGCTTGCCATGAGGCGAGAAGGACCGGATGTTTCGTGGGTGATTCAACAGCGCATCGGGCGTAGTGATGTATCGGCAGAGTGGTATACGGAGGCTGTCTCATATAAAATTGATTCACTTGGAATTTGGGCTAGGAAAAACGTGGTAAGGTTGCCGACGGGTGCTCTACAATTTCGTAATCCATAGAGAATACATTTCGTTCTTTCTCCTTTTCCCCTTAATGGCATTTTGACTCGGAATAGGTAGGCCGCATTCCAGTTATGCATGTGTTTGAATTTATTTTGACCATTGTAACCTTCTCCTACCGATCATATCTTTACCCATATTAAAATGCACAGCTTTTGGCGTAGATAACATTTATTTGTTGTAGTTTAAAATTCATTTTTTCTAAGATACACATTTCTAATGGTTTTTAATCATGTTTATTTTCAGTCTCAATGGATCTGAGAATATTGTGCGTAAAAAGTGACCAAAAGAGAGTGATTCAACGAGTGTCTCAAATGTTTGACATGAAAGAAAGATGGTGTTCAGAAGGTCCATTCAACCATGGACTGGGTAAAGCACTCTAACCACAAGGCCACTGTTTCGGTACCTGTTTTGGTCATCTAGGTATAAGTAAAAGCCTTTTGTGCCTCTAATGGCATCGTGTCTGTCTGATCAGGGGGCTGATGGAGGGAGGAGGAGAGAGAGTGTATGTATGTATGTATGTATGTATGTTGGAGTAGCAAACCGACCTCCACTCCAACTCGGAGACTAGTACCGACAAAGAAAAACTGTTTTGCCTGTGGTCTGTGAGGTCACCAGCCACCTGACCTAGTGTGTACACTCATTAAGTCCTTAGCAAACAGCAGGCCAGCAGCACCAGGCTGAGGTTGTGCTGCAGAGAGGTGTGTACGTGTTTGTGTGTCTGTGTGTCTGTGTGAGCTTGATGAAACATGGCAGCTCTTTTAGAAAGTATACTTCATTAATATATTACATAGGCAAGGATGTAGGTTTCAGAGATGTGTGTGTGTGTGTAAGCTTGATGGAACTCGGGAGCTATTTCACATTAACCTATTATATATGCGCCACAAAGGAAAGGGGATGGGTGCCCAAGTCCCCACCAGCCCAGCCCTCCAGTGTTACAGCATAAACAGTCCCTCTGTTTGTGCGACAGTGTAAACATTCCTCTGTCCTTTGCAGGCCGGTGCTTATTTGACTTGGAAAGCACTCTCCCCCGCATCCAGTGGTCACGGACCGTTGCATCAGGGATCCTAGTGTTGTTTTTGACCGTACGTGTGCCACATCACAGAGCCGCAGTGAGATGATCAGGAGCCGTATGTATAAAGTGTCTCGCAGTATGAGTGCTGATTCAGGATCAGTTTAGCCTTTTAGATCCCAATGACAGATTGCATGGGGGGGTGGGATGATCCTAGATCAACGCTACTACTCTGGGATCGTAGTGTTGTTAGTGAGATAAACACACACCGTACCAGCTCTACTTACAATCCCTTCAATCCACCATCAAACAACAGGGAGAACAACCCAGTCACGGCGTTCAGCCTTAAGACATGAGAACAGATTGGCTGTGCTACACAGTATGGGTTGATGTACACTGACAAATCAACTAAAACAAGAGAAGCAGGATTTTCTTAACAACTAAAACGCGCATCACTCTTGGACAAAGTCCAGTTCTTTTGGCTCATAGGAACGAAACAAAAAATAGAACCACGTTAAATTAAGCCAATGCTTTAAAAAAAAAATGTAATAATAATACATGGGACTTATATAACTCTTTTCAATGACCCAAAGTCTCTTTACAATAGTAGAAATGTTTGAAAAACAACCATAACTAGTTTGATGTAAAACTATGGGTACTCTTTAGTCTAATCTGGGAACTCTTCAGGATAATGTAGGTCAAACGTTATGGAAGTGAGGTCTAATAGGGAAACTGTCGTTTTAAGAATGAAGGGGGGGGAGAAAACACATGTTGTTAATTAATGATGTTGAGTCTGCCTCCAAATGTCATATGGTTATCTTTACTCCACTACACGCAATCAGAAACAAGTCAAGCTCCAACTAAAGTGTGCTACACACACTACTACTGGAATACATGGCTTAAGAGCGCATTTAATGCACGCACGCACGCACACACACACACAGTGTACTAAAGTAACACTAAGCAGGGTGCCACACACACACACACAGTCTACTAAAGTAACACTAAGCAGGGTGCCCCCCACACACACACACTCTACTAAAGTAACACTAAGCAGGGTGCTACATACACACACACACTCAGTCTACTAAAGTAACACTAAGCAGGGTGCTACATACACACACACTCAGTCTACTAAAGTAACACTAAGCAGGGTGCTACATACACACACACTCAGTCTACTAAAGTAACACTAAGCAGGGTGCTACATACACACACACAACTACAGAAATGCATGGGGTTAGGCGCGCTCTTGTTCATTGGACTTTTAAAAAAGGAAGGTGACAATAGACAGATTGTTTTCTATGTGTCTTAAAAACAGCATGTTTAAACACACAGGTGAGTAAAAACTATAAATGAGCAGATCCGTTCTGGGGAGCCAAACCACTGCACATCTGGTGTGTGTGTGTGTGTGTGGCATGATGCTTTAACAGAGACTAGGGTAGGTGTACCTTCCATTTTTAACCATGTCAGTACAGAACACTACCGTAAAACTCAAAGTGTGGCTCCTACACACAGTATTGGGGAAGCTACTTTGAAAATATAGTTTACCAAGCTACCAATAACTTCACACTGAAAAATGTTAAGCAACACTAAAGTTACGCTTAAAAAAGATATATAGTTTACTTAACTGAAGTTACTTTGAAAAAGCAGTTTCACTACAGCTAAACGACTTATTGATAAATGATCATATTTAAATCTGAAATGTCATAAACTACAAATTACAAGAACAAATCACTTTGGGGTCATACTGTATGTTAACACAATGTAATTTTGCCTATTAAAACACACACAAAAAACAAATGTTTCAAGTGATAATGAGGCAAGTTTGATGCCGAAAAAGAAAGGAAATTATTGCATTGTCTTTTCCTTATGCAAAATAAGTATAGTGTAGTTACAGTTGTTAGCTACGACGCTAAATGGCAAAACAAAGTTATGAACTACTGAAAACACTACCCAGATTTGAATTTAGCTCAACTACCACCAAACTACTGCACAATGCAGTCGAACTACATATAGTTACCTACTCCCCAACACTGCCTACAAATACTGTGGATGCAGTATTTTCATCTTTCACTTCCCTCTATATCCACTGTGGCCTTGTAGGAAAAAAAAAACAGACTGCTACTTCATTTAAGCTGTGACAAGGCTACTGTATGTTTTCTCATGATTGCACGGCTGTCAAAGAGGAGACGGGGATAGGCCATTCTGAGGAAGACATGTCAGCATTGGAGACAGACGAGAGAGAGCAAGGAATTCCTACACAGGTGGGGGAGTGAGGAACGGAGAACGGCGTGGCGGTATACGTTCAGTACGGGGGAAGGCGTTGCAGTTTGCATGCGTGTGTGAGGGAGGAGCTTACTGCATCGCTACGTTACTCCGGCGCACGTACCGAACACATGTTGCAAGAAGTCGAGACGCTAACAAACGCATTCACACTCGACACTCCATTACGAAGAGAACAGGTTAAGCATTTAAAATCCCATCCATCCACAGCCTTTCAGTTGTTAGGTCTATCACCGACCGTACAGTGGGCCTCGGGGCAAAGAACCGGGAGCCTTTCCATTTTGGCAGAGAACAGCTCAAACATTAATGATGAGTGTCAAATAGCAACCTGACTCAACATAGCCTACTGTTGACTGCTGCCGGGGGGGGGGGGGGGGGGGGGGGGGGGGGGGGAGAAGGATCCAGGGTAAGCCACAGGTGTGTGTGTGTGTGTGCGTGAGAGCGCCTACAGGAGATATAGAACAGAACGAGAGAGTGTGTTGTAGACTCCATTCTCGGCTCAAATATTTGAATATCTCGAGGTTGTTATTTTAGCTTGTTGTAAGCTATGCTGCACCAGTGATTCAGTTAGTTCCACAGACCCAGAGAGGAGGCTGATATGAAGGCACACTCTTGGCTAACAGCTTCTATGGCTGACAGGGACACACACTCATGCATGCACGCACACACGTCTCTCTCGCTCCCTCTCGCTCTCCCACACACGCAGGCACACACACACACACACACACACACACAAACACACACTTCAAGTTTGATGCGTTTTAATCTGTCACATACAAGTAGGCAGCTTCATAGGGACTTTGAAAAATATGTTCTATGAAAAAAGACATTAAAATCACAAACTATTTCAAGATATCAATGCGAGTCTCTCTTCTATGATGATTTTGTCATTTCTATTCAATGTGTACAAAAAATGGCAGAATTTTACAGGAGGCTTCATCCTGTGCTTGATTCCGTTTATGTGAAGTCGTCTTTGAATTAATGCACTGTGGTGTGTGTGTGTGCGTGTGTAATCTGGACATTTGGTCTTGGAACACCGTGGCTGTGTGTGTGTGTAATAGTTTGTAGTGGATTCCCTGTATGTTAAATAGGTTTACATTAGTATGGCAGCGAGATACAATATAGGGCTCATCTATGCACACAGTATGTAATGGCATGCATGGCTATTGTATTATAAGTGTAAGTTGTTCCCAATAATGTTTGTGTATTAAATGAGGCAGGGCCTTGATTTGTCGAGGTGGATTATTATTGAGTGTAATGGAAGATGAGCTTGGACGTTGTATGGCTGTAATATGGATAACAGATCAGTGTTTTGCGTTATGGTTCTATTCCGGTTATACTACGGTTGTATTCTGGTTGTATTATGGTTGTATTCTGGTTGTACTATGGTTACCTTCTGGTTGTACTATGGTTGCACTCTGGTCATAATTTGGTTGCATTCTGGTTGTACAATGGTTGTACTCTGGTCATACTATGGTTGTATGTATGGGACGGGCACTAGCTGGAACAGTCTATTGGAGGTCACAGGGTTTAGGGAGACCAGTGGATGTTGGAACCTGAGACAGCAGGCCCCTTAAGGCAGCTGCCTGGTGCGCTTCAGTAAACTGCCTGGTGGGCATCCTAATAGGCTGCCTGGTGGGAACCTTAAGGCATGCTGGTGGGCTTCAGTAAACTGCCTGGTGGGAACCTTAAGGCATGCTGGTGGGCTTCTTCTTATCACCAGTTCTTATTTAACCATCCAGATACGTATTCATACACCAGCAGCATCACAGCTCCACCTAGGAGGAGGAGACAACGGGGCATAGAGATGAATACAATACTACAAATTATAAAAATAATTGGACGGTATGACGGTATTTGATATTATTTTATGTTTTTGATTAATAAAAGTTCTCAATTTGCTTTATGAGTAGTGAGTGACCCTAGGGTTGCAACACAAACAGTGCATTCGAAAAGTATTCAGACCCCTTGACTTTTCCCACATTTTGTTATGTTACCACCTTATTCTTAAATGTATTAAATCGTTTTTTCCCCTCTTCAATCTGCACACAATACCCCATAATAAACAGGTTTTTAGAAATTTTTGCAAATGTATAAATAATACAAAATGGAAATATCACATTTACATAAGTATTCAGACCCTTTACTCAGTACTTTGTTGAAGCACCTTTGACAGCAATTACAGCCTCGACTCTTCTTGGGTATGACGCTACAAGCTTGGCACACCTGTATTTAGGGAGTTGCTCCCATTCTTCTCTGCAGATCCTCTCAAGCTCTGTCAGGTTGGATGGGGAGCGTTGCTGCACAGCTATTTTCAGGTCTCTCCAGAGATATTCGATTGGGTTCAAGTCCCGGCTCTGGCTGGGCCACTCAAGGATTTTAAGAGCCTTGTCCCGAAGCCACTCCTGCATTTTCTTGGCTGTGTGCTTAGGGCCGTTGTCCTGTTGGAAGGTGAACCTTCGCCCCTGTCTGAGTTCCTGAGCACTCTGGAGCAGATTTTCATCAAGAATCACTCTGTACTTTGCTCCATTCATCTTTCCCTCGATCCTGACTAGTCTCCCAGTCCCTGCCGCTGAAAAACCTCCCAGCAGAATTATGCTGCCACCACCATGCTTCACCGTAGGGATGGTGCCAGGTTTCCACCAGACATGACACTTGGCATTCAGGCCAAAGAGTTCAATCTTGGTTTCATCAGACCAGAGAATCTTGTTTCTCATGGTCTGAGAGTCTTTAGGTGCCTTTTGACAAACTACAAGCGGGCTGTCATGTGCCTTTTACTGAAGACTGCTTCAGTCTGGCCACTCTACCATAAAAGGCTGATTGGTGGAGTGCTGCAGAGATGGTAGTCCTTCTGGAAGGTTCTCCCATCTCCACAGAGGAACTATATAGCTCTGTCAGAGTGATCATCGGGTTCTTGGTCATCTCCCTGTCCAAGGCCCTTCTCCCGCGATTGCTCAGTTTGGCCTGGCAGCCAGCTGTAGGAAGAGTCTTGGTGGTTCCAAACTTCTTCCATTTAAGAATGATGGAGGCCACTGTGTTCTTGGGGACCTTCAATGCTGCAGACATTTTGTGGTACCCTTAGTCAGATCTGTGCCTCGACACAATCCTGTCTCGGAGCTCTACGGACAATTCCTTTGACCTCATGGCTTGGTTTTTGCTCTGTCAATCACTATCAACCTGGGACCTTGTATAGACAGGCGTGCCTTTCCAAATCATGTCCAATCAATTGAATTTACCACAGGTGGACTCCAATCAAGTTGTAGAAACATCAAGGACGATCAATGGAAACAGGATGCACCTGAGCTCAATTTCGAGTCTCATAGCAAAGGGTCTGAATACTTATGTAAATAAGGTATCTGTTTTTTTATTTTAAATACATTTGCAAACATTTCTAAAAACCTGTTTTTGCTTTGTCATTATGTGGTATTGTGTGTAGATTGCTAAGGATTTTTAAAATTTAATCAATTTTAGAATAAGGCTGTGATGTAAAAAAAAAGAGAATGTCAAGGAGTCTGTATACTTTCCAAAGGCACTGTACATTCTAAGTGATTTCAATGGGACTTTCTCCATTGTTTTATACTGTTCAATTAAATTTCAACCAAAAATCATTTTCAAAATTTTTCATCAATTTCTGCATTTCCTGAACTCATTTGATATCATTTACACACTGCCATGTAGGGCTGCACGATATGGACAAACAATCTAGGCCTTATTTATAACCAAAAGTTACAATTGTGATTTGGAGCGAAATATTTAGGTGAACTGTTGAATCATGGAAATAGAATGATTATTCTAATTCTATAGTTAGAATATAATAGTGGGCACTTTAAATACAGTGTTGTTTGACATGACAACGAATAAAAATGCCAGGGAGAAGTTATTGTGACAGGGTAGGAACCAAAGTGTTGATAAGTGCTTCCTTGGGGACCCTATAATCTTTGGCTAAATTGAATGTTTTCTCTTAGCTACTTCATGTAGCTAACATATTCATGCTTTGCGTATTCCTCTTTGATTTAGAAGATACTGTTGCACAAACAACATGCTGTTTAAGTGTACACCAGTTTCAAGTTTTAATGTAACATACACAAGTAACTAGCAATTAGCATTAGTGTCTAACAAGATTTAGGCAGAACTTGCTAAGAAAAGACAAACTAGCTGTTTGCAGATGTGAGAGACACAAACTAAGTGTAATTATAGAACACAAGTGGATTTATATTAAGAAGCAAAGTGAAAACAGCATCGTTGTCATCAACATTGTTGTATGTGCTGCATTGACCATGCAGACTGAACACAAGTGTCTCATGGTCAAGGAGCAACAAATTATCTACTTGAGTGACGGGGGCGGGGTTAGGTCTGTGCGGAAAGAGGCATGGAGAGAGAGAGCGGAGAGAGATGACTCAAGTAGCGATGTAAACTATAAAAATGGACGTTACACACGGCGTATCACATTTAACAAATACCGTTATACACTGAACAAAAATATAAAAGCAACATGTAAAGTTTTGGTCCCATGTTTCATGAGCTGAAATAAAAGTTCCCAGAAATGTTCCATATGCACAAAAAGCTTATTTCTATCAAATGTTGTGCACACAATTGTTTACATCCCTATTAGTGAGCATTTCTCTTTTGCCAAGATAATCCATCCACCTGACAGGTGTGGCATATCAAGAAGCTGATTAAACAGTATGATCATTACACAGGTGCACCTTGTGCTTGGGACAATAAAAGGTCACAACACAATGCCACAGATGTCTCAAGTTTTGAGGGAGCGTGCAATTGGCATGCTGACTGCAGGAATGTCCACCAGAGCTGTTGCCAGAGAATTTAATGTTCATTTCTCGAACATAAGCCGCCTCCAACATCATTTTAGAGACTTTGGCAGTACGTCCAACCGGCCTCACAACCACAGACTACGTGTAACCACGGACCTCCACATCCGTGTAACCACGGACCTCCACATCCGTGTAACCACGGACCTCCACATCCGGCTTCTTCACCTGCGGGATCGTCTGAGACCAGCCACCTGGACAACTGATGAAACTGTGGGTTTGACAACCAAAGAATTTCTGCACAAACTGTCAGAACCAGTCTCGGGGAATCTCATCTGCGTGCTCGTCGTCCTCACCAGGGTCTTAACCTTACTGCAGTTCGGTATCGTAACCGATTTCAGTGGGCAAATGTTCACCTTCGATGGCCACTGGCACGCTGGAGAAGTTTGCTCTTCAAGGATGAATCCCGGTTTTAACTGTACCGGGCAGATGGCAGACAGCATGTATGGTGTTGTGTGAGTGAGCGGTTTGCTGATGTCAACGTTGTGAACAGAGTGCCCCATGGTGGCGGTGGGGTTATGGTATGGGCAGGCATAAGCTACGGACAATGAACACAATTCTATTTTCAATGGCAATTTGAATGTACAGAGATACCGTAACGAGATCCTGAGGCCCATTGTCGTGCCATTTTTCTGCCGCCATCACCTCATGTTTCAGCATGATAATGCACGGCCCAATGTCGCAAGGATCTGTACACAATTTCTGGAAGCTGAAAATGTCCCAGTTCTTCCATGGCCTGCGTACTCACAAGACGTCACCCATATCCAGCAACTTCGCACAGCCATGGAAGAGGAGTGGGAAAACATTCCACAGGGCACAATCAACTCTATGCGAAGGAGATGTGTCGCGCTGCATTTGGCAAATGGTGGTCACACCAGATATTGACTGGTTTTCTGATCCATCCCCTACTTTCTTCTTTAAGGTATCTGTTGACCAACAGATGCATATTCGTATTCCCAGTCATGTGTAAAATAAAGTATTTGAAATGATTGTATGTTGCGTTTATATCTTTTTTCAGTGTAGAGGGTAAAGTAAAAACCCAAACCGGTCCGTGCGTCAATACCGGTAAATCGTAAAATACTGTATTCCGCCCAGCCCTATGGAGTTGCCAGACGGATTTTTAGAAGGACATGCTGTGTAATAACTATTATACCAAGATAAGGGTTAGGCTATCATTAGCAAAGACCACATCTAGATAAAAAATATCTAGAATATAGTATAATCAACTTCTCATTTAGTGATATGACGAAGACGCAGGCTACATCTCAAATAAGCCAAAACATTCAAGATGCACTGTAACAAATAGCATACTTGTCTTTACCAAAAACATTGCTCCTCTGGTAAAAATGCAATATTATTATTTCTCAGTCCGTAATGACCAAACGTTTGGGAAGAAAGTGAATTGAATAGTTGTAGGAACGTCACCTGGTCCGAGTCTCATGATCTTGGGGATCAGTCCTTTGTACAGCGCCAAGTATCTGGAGAAATAATATATTATTACATCTGGAGAAATGACAGAGGCAGTAGCATGATGTCTTAGTACTTTCATATCCTAAGAAAAAAAAATATAACATTACTTTTTAAAAATAAATAATACTGGGATAACTTTTATTCTAAATCCCTGTACAGTGTGTGTGAGTGTATGTGTGTGTGCATGAATGCGCGAACATGTGTGTGTAATTGCGAGTGTTGGCGTTATTGGGCTTAGCAGATGCGGCTGCCTGCCCGGTTTCGGTCTCCCTCGCAGGTCAGGTAGAAAGAGAGAGAGCACACTAATAGCCATTGGTGTTTAGTGTAGTGTAACTTAAGGGTATACCTACTATCTGCACTAACCCTAATGTTTTCAAGGTGATCAGTGTTCCTGGCTGGCGCTGGCCGCCTCCTGCTCCCTCACCCGTCACCCCTCCCTCCCCCGTCCCACACTACGCCTCCTGCTCCCCTACCCCCGCCACTGATGGCGTTAATAAGGCTCGACCCACTTCCTCCCTGCCCCTCTGTCTGATTAGATTGACCCGCGGAGCGCCGCGCGGCTCGTTAGGACAGCCTTAACGACGTCTCCCATAGGGACCACTAATTAGCTGCGACTGTGTTGTGTTAGAGCATGGGGACTGGACGGAGTGGGCTGAGAGTAGACCTCTCTCTCTCTCTCTCCCCCCCCCCCCCCTTCCTCCCTCCCTCCCTCCTGAAAAGGCAGCAGTGAGTCAGTGCCACGCCTACAGCAGCATCAGCCCCCCCTAGGCCCCAGACAATACACTAGTCGACCCAACAACACCTAGGAACCCCATCAAGAGGTTCAGATCTCTTGGCGTAATGGCTAAGGGGTTGAGTCGCTGGACCCGGGTTGGAGTCCAGGCTGAGGCAACCCCCCTGACTTCAGTGCTCCATACGTACCCCTCCTCCCGGTAGACCAGGCCCATGGTCTGGAAGCAGGTCCGGTACTTGATCTCTCCCGGTATGGGCTGGGGAGCCTGGATGCGGCTTTTGGCCACGTCGAAGGGAATGTTGACACAGGAAGAGATGGTTCCTGAGGCCAGGCCAATAGCAAACTTCCTCAGGAACTCCAGGGTTGGGTCCTGATAGGGGAAAAGGGAGAGACAGAAACATAGAACAGAGAGAAACAGGGACAAAGAAGAGAAAGTGAGACAGGGACAAAGAAGCGAGACATGGAAGAGTGAGAGATGGGAGAGAGATAGGGGGAGAGATAGAGATGTTCACTAAAGAGACAGAGGTTTGTGCTGCAGCTGTATCCGTGTATGTCCCTCTCATTTATCTGCCTGGACATCTTTTTCTATTTTATAATCTGCCTGCTCCAGGTCATTGTTTTATATGAAAGAAAGAAATAGTGATATCTAAAGTTGAAGTGGGAAGTTTACATACACTTAGTTGGAGTCATTAAAACTTGTTTTTCAACCACTCCACAAATGTCTTTGTAACAAACTATAGTTTTGGCAAGTCGGTTAGGACATCTACTTTGTGCATGACACAAGTCATTTTTCCAGCAATTGTTTACAGACAGATTATTTCACTTATAATTCACTGTATCACAATTCCAGTGGGTCAGAAGTTTACATACACTAAGTTGACTGTGCCTTTAAACAGCTTGGAAAATTCCAGAAAATGATGTCATGGTTTTAGAAGCTTCTGATAGGATAATTGACATCATTTGAGTCAATTGGAGGTGTACCTGTGGATGTATTTCAAGGCCTACCTTCAAACTCACTGCCTCTTTGCTTGACATCATGGGAAAATCTAAAAAAATCAGCCAAGACCTCAGAAAAACAATTGTAGACCTCCACAAGTCTGGTTTATCCTTGGGAACAATTTCCAAACGCCTGAAGGTACCACGTTCATCTGTACAAACAATAGTACGCAAGTATAAACACCATGGGACCACACAGCCATCATACCGCTCAGGAAGGAGGTGCGTTCTGTCTCCTAGAGATGAACGTACTTTGGTGTGAAAAGTGCAAATCAATCCCAGAACAACAGCAAAGGACCTTGTGATGATGCTGGAGGAAACGGGTACAAAAGTATCTATATATCCACAGTAAAACGAGTCCTATATCGACATAACCTGAAAGGCCGCTCAGCAAGGAAGAAGCCACTGCTCCAAAACCGCCCTAAAAAATCCAGACTACGGTTTGCAACTGCACATGGGGACAAAGATCGTACTTTTTGGAGAATTGTCCTCTGGTCTGATGAAACAAAAATAGAACTGTTTGGCCATAATGACCATTGTTATGTTTGGAGGAAAAAGGGGGAGGCTTGCAAGCTGAAGAACACCATCCCAACCGTGAAGCACGGGGGTGGCAGCATCATGTTGTTGGGGTGCTTTGCTGCAGGAGGGACTGGTGCACTTGACAAAATAGATGGCATCATGAGGTAGGAAAATTATATGGATATATTGAAGCAACATCTCAAGACATCAGTCAGGAAGTTAAAGCTTGGTCGCAAATGGGTCTTCCAAATGGACAATGACCACAGACATACTTCCAAAGTTGTGGCAAAATGGCTTAAGGACAACAAAGTCAAGGTATTGGAGTGGCCATCACAAAGCCCTGACCTCAATCCTGTAGAAAATTTGTGGCCAGAATTGAAAAAGCGTGTGCGAGCAAGGAGGCCTACAAACCTGACTCAGTTACACCAGCTCTGTCAGGAGGAATGGGCAAAATTCACCCAACTTATTGTGGGAAGCTTGTGTTAGGCTACCTGAAATGTTTGACCCAAGTTAAACAATTTAAAGGCAATTCTACCAAATACTAATTGAGTGTATGTAAACTTCTGTGTTGAAATAAATAAAAGCTGAAATAAATCATTCACTCTACTATTATTCTGACATTTCACATTCTTAAAATAAAGTGGTGATCCTAACTAACCTAAGACAGGGAATTTTTACTAGGATTAAATGTCAGGAATTGTGAAAAACTGAGTTTAAATGTATTTTGCGAAGTTGTATGTAAACTTCTTACTTCAACTGTATATATCTCGATGGTGTAGTGATTAAATCCAACCCAACAGGATAGATGTAAGGACAATGTGTGTGGGGTGGGGGGGGTTGGAGAGAGAGAGCTATGACTCTGACTCATGCATATGATTGCAAAGCAAAGCTGGCATGAAAACCTTGATCATTTTATGGTAGCAGGGGGCAAATTAGTGCTTCCTGACTGCAGTTTCCACCTCTCTGATTGGCTGAAGCACATGTCTGTTTGTGCGCTTGCTAAAGAGAGAGAGGATTTATAAACAGGGTTCATGCAGGCAGACTGGCGGAGGCATATGGGGACAATTTAGTCTAATTGGGCATTGACTCTCTCTGCAGCACAGGGGTATTACTGTGTGTGTGTGTGTGTGTGTGTGTGTGTGTGTGTGTGTGTGTGTGTGTGTGTGTGTGTGTGTGTATTACTGTACCAGAGAGAGAAGTCCTGGTCGTCCCAGGGAACTCTGAAGGTTAATTGGTCAGGATATATATATTTTTTTTACAAATGACAGAAGCCTATAGAAACGCAGGCCCTGGACAAGCCTGTATCTTGTCAAAGATCTGGACACTGAGTGCTGCTGAGTTAAATAACAGATCATCTTAGAGTTGTTTTTTTTTTAAAGTAGAATGTGGAGTACGGAACTGCTTGAAGTGGAATAAAAATTTCCGGTACTCGTTTTAGTTTTACAGTACCGGTACTCATAAAAGAGTTGGGGTACTCAAGCAGGAGGTTACGGTTTAGTTACTGAGGAGGTTACATTTTAGTCTGGCCTCTGTACACCAACATGTACCTACAATAAGCACCAACTCACACATTCACTTCTGATAGCATTGTGTTAGGAACAGCCCATTCAAATGCACATGAACGTGGCACAGTGAATTTGACTGCCGACACGACTGAGTTGCGATGCTCATTGCTCACCCTCCTAACAAAAGCTTTTGAAGTGGTTCAATAATCAGCCCAGTCTGTCTCTGCTGGAGTAGGTTATATCTTTCCTGTCCTGTAACTACACAATGGTCTGAGCTTCACCTAATACAGCCTCAACTCCAGCCAAGCCTGCAGGTAGGTATAATGCATTATGATGCAGTTATAATGCATAGTTAGACTTATATGACCCCCTTTTTCCATCTCATAATGATTCCGTCTAATTACCAGCCATTCTGAGTCAGTAGAAAAATTCCTACATGGAGAGATATGACTGGTTTTCCCCAAAGGATCACTCTCAGAACCTAAGATAACCAAGCCTAAGAAGTGGTCATTTTCCCTCTATGACCACTTTAATACAGTTCACGCATGATAATAACTATCCATAAATGCCAGAATCATGCAGACCTGGGGTGAATTCACCCAATAAAAGAAAGCTTCAGTTATACGGCTTCCACATCTACCCCACTGTAGAACTAACTTCCTCCTGAAATAATAATACACTGTCTGCTTTCAATTAGTCCATGGAAGTTAATCTAGGTTGCATCCCAAATGGCATCCTATTCCAGATGTAGTGCACTACTTTTGACAAGAGCCCTATGGGCCCTGGTCAAAAGTAGTGCACAATATCTGAGGTAGGGTGCCATTTGGGACACAGACCTAATGCTGTCTCCAGTTTATACACGGTGAACAGGCTGGCGTATGGTAACGTTTCCATTCAACAAAATGTACTTTTGTTTGGGAATCAGGCCCTCTACGCCGGATGTGTAACGTGAACCTCTGAGGATGTTGTAGAGAGCAAACAGACGAGGTATTAGCGGCACTCTACCCAACTCCTCTCTAATTTTCCTTCCTCTCAGTTGCCTCACTGACTGCAGTACTTAGGCTAACCAATCCAACTGTAGTACTTAGAGCATGGCTAACCAATCCAACTGTAGTACTTAGAGCATGGCTAACCAATCCAACTGTAGTACCTAGAGCATGGCTAACCAATCCAACTGTAGTACCTAGAGCATGGCTAACCAATCCAACTGTAGTACCTAGAGCATGGCTAACCAATACAACTGTAGTACCCAGAGCATGGCTAACCAATCCAACTGTAGTACCTAGAGAATAGCTAACCAATCCAACTGTAGTACCTAGAGCATGGCTAACCAATCCAACTGTAGTACCTAGAGCATAGCTAAGCAATCCAACTGTAGTACTTAGAGCATGGCTAACCAATCCAACTGTAGTACCTAGAGCATGGCTAAGCAATCCAACTGTAGTACCTAGAGCATGGCTAACCAATCCAACTGTAGTACCTAGAGCATGGTTAACCAATCCAACTGTTGTAATTTGAGCATGGCTAACCAATCCAACTGTAGTACCTAGAGCATGGTTAACCAATCCAACTGTTGTAATTTGAGCATGGCTAACCAATCCAACTGTTGTAATTTGAGCATGGCTAACCAATCCAACTGTAGTACCTAGAGCATGGCTAACCAATCCAACTGTAGTACCTAGAGCATGGCTAACCAATCCAACTGTTGTAATTTGAGCATGGCTAACCAATCCAACTGTAGTACCTAGAGCATGGTTAACCAATCCAACTGTTGTAATTTGAGCATGGCTAACCAATCCAACTGTAGTACCTAGAGCATGGCTAACCAATCCAACTGTTGTAATTTGAGCATGGCTAACCAATCCAACTGTAGTACCTAGAGCATGGTTAACCAATCCAACTGTTGTAATTTGAGCATGGCTAACCAATCCAACTGTTGTAATTTGAGCATGGCTAACCAATCCAACTGTAGTACCTAGAGCATGGCTAACCAATCCAACTGTTGTAATTTGAGCATGGCTAACCAATCCAACTGCCATAAAATTTGTATTTTCACAGGCCTGTTAAGTGGCTGAGAGCCACTTATCCAGTATATTAGACTGAGAGGCTGTTTGAAAGGCTCTCAAAGTGATTAATAGGCCTGGCTTTGTCTATGGACAGGACATAACAATTAGATCTACTGTAAGGGAAAGTCACTTGGTGGCTGGTCAGTTTGGTTTAGGAATGTATAGTCTATGACCTACAATACAACTTAACACACAAAAAAACTGTACACATACAGTTACATTCAACTGATCTAACGTAAAGGAAAGTCAAAAGTCCTTGGTCTGTTTGGTGTAAAAACAGAAAGTCTATGGAAAAAAACAACAGAGATACAGGCCAGGACAGCAACAACACAGACAGGCACATTCAATCCAATCTCCTGATACCTGGCTGGCAGGAATGGCGTCCTTGACGTTGAAGTAGAATCCAAAGTAGATCATGTTAAAGACACCGTGGCGCCCCAGGGTTGACGTTAACCCTTTATTCAGCCCTCGCAGGCCAAAGCCGTCTGCGTTGATGATGTTCCGTGCTTGGGCAAACGTGGAGGGCTGCTGTATAGGGGCAAGGTCAGGAAGAGAAGAAAAGAGCACAATGTCAATGACAGAGAATAGAATAGTTCCACTTTATGAGAGTAAAATAAACAGTTAAGAAAACGACCTCAAGGACACATGGAAGGCTGCATGCCGTATGGGAGCACGCGTCAATGACTGAGAATAGCAAAGATCCACTATAAGGGTGGAATCCTTAACTCGACTATCGCAAAACCATGCATCGGTGGCAATGGTTACTGCCAAGATAAACATCAACGGTAAAGGGCAAGTTAAGCATGCAGATCTCAAGTTAGGATTCGGCCCATCGTAAGTGACAACAGTGAGATATTGCAGTGTATTAAGTTCCTATTAAACAGTGCTTTTGAATCTCACCACTTGGAAAGAATCTCTGTTGGCCTGCAGGCCGACTTTGACCACTTCAAATGGGTTGACCACCAATGCCTCGGTCAGACCTGACCCTAGACCTGCTACTGACAGAGCCTGGGGAGAGAGGAAGGGAGGGGGAAAGCAGGAGAGAAAGAGGGAGATGGTTAAAGAGGGAGACGTACGGGAGTGAAATACAAGATTCAAGTTCCACATCAACAGGGAGGGAAAAGGACAGAGGGAAGAGAGAAACAGAGAAGGGCAGGTAGCCACAGGGAAAGGTACAGGGCATATTTGTTTCTAAGATATATAGTATAAGATGGATTATATGGGTTTACATTGTGAGCATAGTAGTGTGTTTATGACAACAGTACAACTGAAAGCTTCGTGGCATACAGGGCATACGGCTTTGACAGAAACCAGTCTCTCTCACACACGGACATAGGACATCAGTCTCAGTCATGCTGTGACAGCCATTGTTCCACGTCTACAAATGTAAAGAGCCAACAAAGCGGTGGATAGAGGGAGCAGAGGGAGAGAAGGGGCTGAATGAAAGAGCGAGCGAGAGAAAGGAGAGGCGGATGTCATAGACGTTGAAGACGGATGAGGAGGACGCAAAGGCGGATCTGTTCTTGTAAGAGAACTGTTGGACAGGTGGATGAAGTTGTCACTTTCAAAGACAAGGGGAAAAAGCCCAAGACGACTGGTGGAAGAGTATAGGGGTGAAGCGACTGATTCTCCAGAAAAGTAAAACAGTCCAATCGAATGGACATTTAGCATGAAGTACTTAAGTGTGTGCTTGACGTACAGCGAACGGTGGTCAATGTGTGTCGAGCCTGTGTGGTGGGGAAAAGACCAGCGCATGATGTGTGTGTGTGTGTGCATGCATCATATCAACGTTTCTTGGTCACGTACACATATTTGCAGGTGTTATGGCAGGTGCAGAGAAGTGCTTATGTTACCAACAGTGCAGTAGAATGTCTCGCAAATACAATAAAAATCACTCTCAATACAAATAATCTAAAAATCTAAACAAGAATCAAGAAATAACAATACAAGTAGATAGACAGTGTCTTCAGAAAGTATTCACACCCTTGACTTATTCCACAATTTGTTGTGTTACAGCCTGAATTTCAAATGGATTACATTTAGATTTTTGGTGACTGGCACACACACAATACCCAATAACGTGAAAGTGGCATTTTTTATTTTTTTATTTTGTACAAATGAATAAAAAATGAAAAGCTGAAATGTCTTGAGTCAATAAGTATTTAACCCCTTTGTTATGGCAACCCTAAATAAGTTCAGGAGTAAAGATTTGCTTAACAAGTCACATAATAAGCTGCATGGACTCTGTGTGTAATAGTGTTTAACATGATTTTGTAATGACTATCTCATCTCTGTACCCAGTGGCGGATTTAGGTATAGGCGACATGGGCAGCCGCCCAGGGCGGCACAGAGCACCCGCACCAAAAATGTTGGAATGGTGACATTTGCATGATCGGTTTTCTATCGCTCATTTGAACGTCACGCCAATGATATGATGTCACCGTGTGGGACTGTGGGTCAATTAACCTTGTCGGAGTGGGCACCCTGATTCTAGTTTGTGAGCTAGGCAGGCTACTGCCTGGGAAGTACGAGATGGGGAGGGGGCCGGGGTAGGTTGACCTCAGGTCTCCCCACTGTAAGCCCGAGGTAGGGGGGGCGGGGGAATCTATCAAATAGCGCACCTCTAACTTTGTACAGTACTAATGCAATTAGTAAAATCAGTCACACTATGAAATGCTACCAAATAAACCACAATTCATTCATAATACTGTGCATATATAGTTTCACAGACATGTTGTTGCATTTTTTTCTGGTTTGTGTGAAATGGTTAAGAATAATATAAAACCTGTTTGCACACCACCAAGGTGAGCTGGTTTAGTCTTGACTCTTGGTTGACAGTGTTGGGTGATGGGTAATGAATTGATGCTCGAGTGCCAAATCAACACACACATTTGTTTCTATTTGTCTTTGTTACTTCTTTTTGATATTTCTGAGTCTTATTTTTGTATATATTTTTATATTTATATAGTTTTAGCTAGAACCGCCACACTCTGTACCCCACACATACAGGTAATTGTAAGGTCCCTCAGGCAAGCAGTGAATTTCAAACACAGATTCAATCACAAAGACCAGGGAGGTTTCTAATGCCTCACAACGAAGGGCACCTATTGGTAGATGGGTAAAAAAAAAAATACATTGAATATTCCTTTGAGCATGGTCAAGTTCTTTAATTACACATTGGATAGTGTATCAATACACCCAGTCACTACAAAGATACAGGCGTCTTTTCTAACTCAGTTGCCGGAGAGGAAGGAAACCGCTCAGGGATTTCACCATGAGGCCAATGGTGACTTTATAACAGTTACAGAGTTTAATGGCTGTGATAGGAGAAAACTGAGGATAGATCAACAACGTTATAGTTACTCCACAATACTAACCTAATCGACAGAGTGAAAAGAAGGAAGCCTGTACCGAATAGAAATATTCCAAAACATGCATCTTGTTTGCAACGAGGCACTGAAGTAATATTGCAAAAAATGTTGCAAGCAATTAACTTTTTGTCTTGAAGACAAAGTGTTATTTTTGGGGCAAATCTAATACAAACACTACAGAGTAACACTCTCCATATTTTCAAGCGTAGTGGTGGCTGCATCATGTTGTGGGTATGCTTGTATTCGTTAAGGACTGGGGAGTTTTTCAGGATAACAAATACATGGAATGGAGCTAAGCACAGGAACAATCCTAGAGGAAAACCTGTTTCAGTCTGCTTTCTACCAGACACTGGTGAGATGACTTCACCTTCCAGCTGGACAATAACCTAAAACACAAGGCCAAATCTACATTGGAGTTGCGTACCAAGAAGACGGTGAATGTGGCCGAGTTATAGTTTAGACTTAAATCTACTTGAAAATCTATGGCAAGACCTGAAAATGGTTACCTAAGCAATAGTCAACAACCAATTTGACAGAGCTTGACATTTTTTTTAAAGAATAATTGGGCAAATGTTGCACAATCCAGGTGTGGAAAGCTCTTAAAGACTTACCAAGAAAGAGTCACAGCTGAAATCTTTGCCAAAGGTGTTTCTTCGAATTATTGACTCAGGGGTGTGAATACTTATGTAAATTAGATATTTCTGTATTTAATTTTCAATCAATTTGCTCAAATTTCTAAAACCATGTTTTCACTTCGTCGTTATGGGTTATTGTGTGTAGATGGGTAAAAAAATACAATATTTAATACATTTTGAATTCAGGCTGTAACACAACAAAACGTGGAATAAGTCAAGGGGTATGAATACTTTCTGAAGGCACTGTATTAGAGTGAGCATGTGTGAGAATCAAGAATATAAATACATGGTGTGTGTATAGACAGTATATCATTTGGAAAGAAAATTGTAAAAAAGTATGTGGACACCTGCTCGTCGAACATCTCATTCTAAAATCATGGGCATTAATATGGAGGTGGTGCCCCCTTTGCTACTATAACAGCCTCCACTCTTCTGGGAAGATGTTGGAACATTACTGCAGGGACTTTCTTCTGTTCAGCCACAAGAGGATTAGTGAGGTTGGGCACTGATGTTGGGCGATTAGGCCTGGCTCACAGTCGGCATTCCAATTCATCCCAAAGGAGTTTAACGGGGTTGAGGTCAGGGCTCTGTGCAGGCCAGTCAAGTTCTTCCACACATCTCAATGTCATGCTGAAACAGGAAAGGGCCTTCTCCAAACGGTTGCCACAATGTTGGAAGCACAGAATCGTCCAGAATGTCATTGTATGCTGTAGCGTTAAGATTTCCCTTCACTGGAACTAAGGGGCCTAGCCCGTACCATGAAAAACAGCCCCGGACCATTATTCCTCCGCCAAAGTTTACAGTTGGGACTATGCATTGGGGCAGGTAGCGTTCTCCTGGCATCCGCCTAATCCAGGTTTGTCTGTCGGACTGCCAGATGGTGAAGCATGATTCATCACTCCAGAGAACGCGTTTCCACTGCTCCAGAGTCCAATGGCGGCGAGCTTTACACCACTTCAGCCGATGCTTGTCATTGCGCATGGTGATATTAGGCTTGTGTGCGGCTGCTCGGCCATGGAAACCCATTTCATGAAGCTCCCGACAAACAGTTCTTGTGCTGACGTTGCTTCCAGAGGCAGTTTGGAACTCGGTCGTGAGTGTTGCAACCGAGGACAGACGATCTTTACGCGATACATACTTCAGCCCTCGGCGGTCCCATTCTGTGAGCTTGTGTGGCCTACCACTTCACGGCTGAGTAGTTATTCCTCCTAGACATTTACATATCAGAATAACAACACTTACAGTTGATCGGTGCAGCTCTAGCAGGGAAAACATTTGAAGAACTGACTTGTTGTTAAGGTGGCATCCTATGACGGTGCCACATTGAAAGTCACTGAGCTCTTCAGTATAGGCCATTGTACTGCCAATGTTTGTCTATGGAGATTGCATGGCTGTGTGCTCGATTTTATACACCTGTCAGCAACGGGTGTGGTTGAGATTGCCGAATCCACTAATTTGAAGGGGTGTCCACATACTTGGCCATGTAGTGCATGTACAGTATTAGGTATATTAGGATGAGCTGTCGCGAATACAGTATATACAGTTGAAGTCGGAAGTTTGCATACACCTTAGCCAAATACATTTAAAAACTCAGTTTTTCCCAATTCCTGACATTTAATCCTTGTAAAAATTCCCTGTCTTAGGTCAGTTAGGATCACCACTTTATTTTAAGAATGTGAAATGTCAGAACAAAAGTAGAGAGAATGATTTATTTCAGCTTTTATTTCTTTCATCACATTCCCAGTGGGTCAGAAGTTTACATAAACTCAATTAGTATGGTAGCATTGCCTTTAAATTGTTTAACTTGGGTCAAACGTTTCGGGTAGCCTTCCACAAGCTTCCCACAATATGTTGGATGAATTTTGGCCCATTCCTCCTGACAGAGCTGGTGTAACTGAGTCAGGTTTGTAGGCCTCCTTGCTTGCACACGCTTTTTCAGTTCTGCCAACAAATGTTCTATAGGATTGAGGTCAGGGCTTTGTGATGGCCACTCCAATACCTTGACTTTGTTGTCCTTAAGCCATTTTGCCACAACTTTGGAAGAATGCTTGGGGTCATTGTCCGTTTGGAAGACCCATTTGCGACCAAGCTTTAACTTCCTGACTGATGTCTTGAGACGTTGCTTCAATATATCCACATAATTTTCCATCCTCATGATGCCATCTATTTTGTGAAGTGCACCAGTCCCTCCTGCAGTAAAGCACCCCCACAACATGATGCTGCCACCCCCGTGCTCCACGGTTGGGATGGTGTTCTTCGGCTTGCAAGCTTCCCCCTTTTTCCTCCAAACATAACGATGGTCATTATGGCCAAACAGTTCTATTTTTGATTCATCAGACCAGAGGACATTTCTCCCAAAAGTACAATCTTGATCCCCATGTGCAGTTGCAAACCGTAGTCTGGCTTTTTTATGGCGGTTTTGGAGCACAGGCTTCTTCCTTGCTGAGAGGCCTTTCAGGTTATGTCGATATAGGACTCGCTTTACTGTGGATATAGATACTTTTGCACCTGTTTCCTCCAGCATCTTCACAAGGTCCTTTGCTGTTGTTCTGGGATAGATTTGCACTTTTCGCACCAAAGTACATTACATAACCACACATCGCCCGAGGGGAGGGTGGGTTGGTTGTGGGAGGCTTAGAGAGGGGAGGAGGTAGGGAGGAGAGGGGGAGGCCGCTGAGAGAGACTGAAGGGGGTGGAGGAGGGGGGGGGGGGTGGAGAGGAGTGATTGATGGGACAGGTAAACATTTCTCCGTGGATGGCTATGCAAACACTCTGCGGTAGTTACGCAGTGCCAGATCAGGTACATCTAGGCTAGTCATTGTGAAGTGCATACAGGTACGGGCTAGCACAGGTAGGCCATCCATCACTCAGAAATCCCAGCTGACACACATCTGTCAGCTGAATGGATGCTGGGTGGGGAGGCGGGGTCATTCCTTGTAGAGGTGACTCTGTCTCAGTTACACATCTGACTCACACAGTCAGCCAGAAGAAAATTCTTAGTCAAGGTAAGAATGTTGACGGTCAGTCAGTGGATACACATCTACCGGGGCTTGAGTGATGGGGTTAGATATACTTGGGTGCTTTTGTTTTGTGTGTGTGGAAAATCTGAAGTGAAAAAGCACGGCCCATAGTTGTCTGAGTGTGTGTTTGTGTAACTTACTAGACCAGCGGACAGACCGGTGAGACTCAGCAGCTTCTTGTACTGTTCGAAGGTGAAGAACTATGGAGAGAAGAGATGAAGAGAAATGAGGTGTCCAAGCCAGGAGGAGGAAGTTTTAGACAGACTCATTACATAAAGACACACACAGTCACACAATGGTGGGAATACTTGCACTTACATGTACAGTGAGGGGGAAAATGTATTTGATCCCCTGCTGATTTTGTGTTTGCCCACTGACAAAGAAATGATCAGTCTATCATTTTAATGGTAGGCTTATTTGAACAGCAAACGTACAAAATCAGCAGGGGATCAAATACTTTTTTCCCCTCACTGTATGCCCACTATGATGCACACATACAGTGCCTTCAGAAAGTACTCATACCCCTTGACTTATTCCACATTTTGTTGTGTTACAGTCTGGATTCAAAATGGATTCATTACCACATCTAACCCCATAATGACAAACTGAGAACATCTTTTTTGAAATTTTTGCAAATGTATTGAAAATACACTCTCATTTACATAAGTATTCACACCCCTGAGTCAATACTTTGTCGAAGCACCATTGGCAGTGATTACAGCTGGGACTCTTTCTGGGTAAGACTCTAAGAGCTTTCCACACCTGGGTTGTGCAACATTTGCCCATTATTATTTACAAAATTATCAACAAATTTGTTGTTGATCACTGCTAGACAACCATTTTCAGCTATTGCCATAGTTTTTAATTAAATCTACTTGAAAATCTAACTCGGCCCCTCAGGACATTCACTGTCTTCTTGGTAAGCAACTCCAGTGTAGATTTGGCCTTGTGTTTTAGGTTATTGTCCTGCTGAAAGGTGAATTAATCTACCAGTGTCTGGTGGAAAGTAGACTGAACCAGTTTTTTCTCTAGGATTTTGCCTGTTCTTAGCTCTATTCAATTTCTTTTTATCCTGAAAAACTCCCCAGACCTTAACGATTATAAGAATACCCATAACATGATGCAACCACCACTATGCTTGAAGATATGGCGAGTGGTACTGGCGAGTGGTAATGTGTCGTATTGGATTTGCCCCAAACATAAAGCTTTGCCACATTTTATGTATTACTTTAGTGCCTTGTTGCAAACAGGATGCATATTTTGGAATATTTGTATTCTGTACAGGCTTCCTTCTTTTCACTCTGTCAATTAGGTTAGTATTGTGGAGTAACTTCAATGTTGTTCATCCATACTCAGTTTTCTATTTCAGCCATTAAAATCTGTAGCTGTTTTAAAGTCACAATTGAGGGGTTTCCTTCCTCTCGGGTAACTGAGTTAGGAAGGATGCCTGTATCTTTGTAGTGACTGGGTGTTTTTGATACACCATCCAAAGTGTAATTTATAACTTCACCATGCTCAAAGGGATATTCACGGTCTGCTTATTTTATCTTTACCCATCCCTTCTTTACGAGGCATTGGAAAACCTCCCTGGTCTTTGTGGTTGAATCTGTGTTTGAAATTCACTGCTCGACTGTGGGGCCTTACAGATAATTGTATGTGTGGGGTACAGAGATGAGGTAGTCATTCAAGCATCACGTTAAACACTATTACTGCACACAGAGTCCATGCAAATTGTTATGGGACTTGTTCAGCACATCTTTACTCCTGAACGCATTTAGGCTTGCCATAGGGTTTGGATACTTATTGACATCAAGACATTTCAGCTTTTCATTTTCTATTAATTTGTAAAACATTTTTTGAAAAACACAATTCCACTTTGACATGGGGTATTGAGTGTGTGGGCCTGTGACACAAAAAAAAAATCTCAATTTAATCCATTTAAAATTCAGGCTATAACACAACAAAATGTGGGAAAAGTGAAGGAGCATGAATAGTTTCTGAAGGCACCATATAATTTTGAACAAGATTTGAACCAATAACAGTTGCTCTATATTAATACCATCCCTTAGGACAGTGATTTGTGGGGTTGTGATGCTCAAGGACTTAGGCCTCAATTAGAGACACAAAAAGCACAACTTCCTATCTCCTTCCTGAATTTCATGTACAATGAAATAGGAGCATCAGCCTGGCGACAAATCAGCAGATGTGTTTATCTGAGCTCAGGGCAAAAAACCCTGCAGAGGCCATTACTTCTGCTGTTTAAAGGAACGATTGACCCATGTTGAATGTTATATTGTTTTTGTGCATCTCTGAGTGATGTTCTATCTATTCCCGGGGTCATTTGTTTTTGTTTTATGTGTATCTGAGCTATTCGCTGTTCAAGCAGGCAGATATACATCCGGTATGATGAGTTTTGCATCATATGAGATGTACAAAAACAATATAACATTAAAAAAAAATGGTTGAATTTTTCCTATAATTCACTATAATTTCCCCCTACAATCGCACAGCCAGCTCTAGCTCGGTAAGTGATTTGTCCGTCTCCTCGCTGAGAGTATTTACGCACGCACGCACACACCTCATTACAAGAGGAGGGGGAGGTAGGGAAAATGCTTTGCAACGGAAAACAACCATTTTTATTTCTTATTGGACAAATTCAGGTGTGGTCCCTCCTGGTTTCATCCGTTTTCTTCCATTTGGTGCCTAATGAACACAACCGTGGCACATTCTGTACTCTGGCACTGACAGAGAGAGGTGCTGCTGCGTGTGTTTTTGTGCATGTGTCTCACCATCACAACACCTTCCTATTCCCAGAGGCAAACGCAGCAGCAGATACCAGAACTGGTGACCCAGAGGAGGTTGTGTGTGCTGTGTTCCCTGGATGTCAGCATTAGCGAGCATTTTCACACAGTAGAAGTGTTCAGCATGAAATGGAAGAAAACACTCGGAAATGGAGTGAAACAGGGAGGTCCTATTTGAACTTGTCCAATAAGAAGCACTCACTTTGGTGGTCCATTGCAAAACGTTTTGCCATGATGGGCCCTAACGAACAGAACCTACTGGGTTGTCACACAGGTGACTCACCCACAGCTCTAGTGGGCATGTGTTGCATTGTCTTACGTCAGATAGCGCGGCGATTCCACCTGCACTGAGGGACGAGCATTGCGTAGGAGTGACGCAACCTGGCGCGTTGACCGTGCACGTGGTGAATAGCGTCGCACTTCCTGTGCCTTACCTTAACTGCTCTCTTTGGGGTCTCAGCCAGGATTGGAGGGAGGATCCCCTTATAGAAGCCATATATACTGTCGAGAGAAAAATATACTGAGTATTAGACATGACGCAACATGACAACTTTTACTGTCCCCACGGGGAAATTTGCTGGCAGTGTCATGTACACGTTTAAAGTGGCGTTTAAATACAAAACAAATTGACAATACAACTTTCATAACAGTTACATACCAATAAAAAGAGACTAGCCTGCTGGCCTTACTGAGTGGATAGGAACATTAGCCTGCTGGCCTTACTGGGTGGATAGGAACATTAGCCTGCTGGCCTTACTGGGTGGATAGGAACATTAGTCTGCTGGCCTTACTGGGTGGATAGGAATATTAGCCTGTTAGCCTTACTGGGTGGATAGGAACATTAGCCTGCTGATCTTACTGGGTGGATAGGAACATTAGCCTGCTGGCCTTACTGGGTGGATAGGAACATTAGTCTGCTGGCCTTACTGGGTGGATAGGAACATTAGTCTGCTGGCCTTACTGGGTGGATAGGAACATTAGCCTGTTAGCCTTACTGGGTGGATAGGAACATTAGCCTGCTGATCTTACTGGGTGGATAGGAACATTAGTCTGCTGGCCTTACTGGGTGGATAGGAACATTAGCCTGTTGGCCTTACTGAGTGGATAGGAACATTAGCCTGCTGGCCTTACTGGGTGGATAGGAACATTAGCCTGCTGGCCTTACTGGGTGGATAGGAACATTAGCCTGCTGGCCTTACTGGGTGGATAGGAACATTAGCCTGCTGGCCTTACTGGGTGGATAGGAACATTAGCCTGCTGGCCTTACTGGGTGGATAGGAACATTAGCCTGCTGGCCTTACTGGGTGGATAGGAACATTAGCCTGCTGGCCTTACTGGGTCGATAGGAACATTAGCCTGCTGGCCTTACTGGGTGGATAGGAACATTAGCCTGCTGGCCTTACTGGGTGGATAGGAACATTAGCCTGCTGGCCTTACTGGGTGGATAGGAACATTAGCCTGCTGGCCTTACTGGGTGGATAGGAACATTAGCCTGGCTACTGGTGGATAGAACATTAGCCTGCTGGCCTTACTGGGTGGATAGGAACATTAGCCTGCTGGCCTTACTGGGTGGATAGGAACATTAGCCTGCTGGCCTTACTGGGTGGATAGGAACATTAGCCTGCTGGCCTTACTGGGTGGATAGGAACATTAGCCTGCTGGCCTTACTGGGTGGATAGGAACATTAGCCCGAGCTGTTTAGGAGGGATATCACACCTGGCACACATTATTGTCTAGTTGTGTTTTTCCTGCTGAGGGGTGCCCTATACCTGCACCCAGAGGGGAGTAGTTCAAAGTCCAGCTACAGGGGGTGGCTTGGGTCTAAAGTAATTTTGTGAGCCTTGCGGAGGGCCCTGACCTTAAAGATCTCATCCAGGCCTGTCTGTTTGACTCCCAGTACCTTGCTTGCTGTGGTGATAATACTTCTCAGCATATTTCTCTGGCTGACAGTGGCATTGCCAAACCAACAAACAATACAAAAAGTTCAAATACTCTCAGTGAAAGATTTGTAAAACAGAGTCAGTATAGTACAGTCTACATTAAAAGATCCCAGCTTTTTGAGAAAGTACAGTCTCTGTTGGCTCTTTCTGTAGATCAGGTCTGTACATTTACTCCACTGAAGCTTATTGTCCAAGAGGACACCCAGATATCTCTATTCCTCTACAATCTCTATGTTCTGACCTCTGATAGATGTTGCAGAGGTAGGTGTTGTACGCTTCCTGAAGTCTATGCACATCTCTTTGGTCTTGTTGGTATTGAGGACCAAGTGTGATTCGTCACACCGCCTCTACAAAGTCATTTAGGACCGGGCCATGTTTGTCCTCGTCAACATGTAACAGGCTGATCAAGGCAGTATCATCAGCGAACTTAACGAGGTGTCTGTCAGGACGGGAACTAGTACAACTATTAGTGTACAAGATGTACATCCCTTTACCTTACCTTGACCTGCCTATGGCTATTTTTGCTCTTTACTCGGAATATACTGGTTGATAGTGGTCCAAACTGTGCTTATGTTACCCTGCTGTCAATCATGCCTATGTACTGTATATGGGAAACCTTCTCCAGCTAAAAAGCACAAGAAAGAGGACACCCACCATCTCAGAATGTTCTGAAGTCGTTTCCCAAGTTAGAAACAGATAAGAGTAGCATTCCTGAAACATTATTTTGTTGAAATATAATTTGATCTCTGACAAATTAAGCTAATTGATTGCACCCAAATGGTCTATTTTAATTTATAGGATTCATATAATCTTCGATATTTAATATCCGATTTGGACCATCATTCTTCCTAATAATGAGTAAGACATGAGGAATCCGATTAAAAAATACTTTGAATAGAAATGGCTAATTTGGGTGCAATCAAATTAGCTTAATTTCTCAGAGATCATATTCAATTTCAACAAAATAATGTTTCAGGAATGCTAATCTTAGCGGTCTCTACCTACATAAACGATTTCAGAACAATCTGTGTGTAGTGGCCTTCTAAACTGACATGGAATGACTCGTATGTTATCCATTTCTGCAAAGAAAGCACAAAAAGGCGTTGTATGAATTAGCAGTTCCTCCACACCTGTCCTTATGTGACAACATACTGCACACAGAACGTATATCACATCCTGAACGTATATCACATCCTGAACGTATATCACATCCTGAACGCATATCACATCCTGAACGCATATCACATCCTGAACGCATATCACATCCTGAACGTATACCACATCCTGAACGTATATCACATCCTGAACGTATACCACATCCTGAACGTATACCACATCCTGAACGTATACCACATCCTGAACGTATATCACATCCTGAACGTATATCACATCCTGAACGTATACATTTACATTTACATTTAAGTCATTTAGCAGACGCTCTTATCCAGAGCGACCACATCCTGAACGTATACCACATCCTGAACGCATATCACATCCTGAACGTATATCACATCCTGAACGTATATCACATCCTGAACGTATACCACATCCTGAACGTATACCACATCCTGAACGTATACCACATCCTGAACGCATACCACATCCTGAACGTATACCACATCCTGAACGTATACCACATCCTGAACGTATACCACATCCTGAACGTATATCACATCCTGAACGTATACCACATCCTGAACGTATACCACATCCTGAACGTATATCACATCCTGAACGTATATCACATCCTGAACGTATATCACATCCTGAACGCATACCACATCCTTTTATGTCACTGGTTCTGACCTGGGTTAAAATACTATTCGAAATCATTTCTAAAACCGCCTGTGCTTGAGTAAGCTTGCCTAATGAAATATAACCAATAGAAACATCCCAAAAGTGCAACCACTACCCACCTGGCATTCCAAAGCGAACACTCAAAGTATTTGAAAGATTTCAAATAGTATTTGAACCCCGGTCTGTATTGGTTACTCTGTAGGTAACACTGTGTAAACCTCCACAAGCACCCCACTGGCCTTCCCTTTCACTCCAAATTGACCGCCTGCCTCAAACAAATCAAGACAGGTAGAACAGGTCTAAATCTTTATAGCTAAGTGTAACAGTAAACATGGTCCCCACCTGCTTGCATTTAGGGGACAGGTTTAGATTATTCCAAGAGACCTCTGGTATCAAGTTGAATATTTGATACTTATTGAAGCACTGGCTGTCTCCTTGTTTCCGTTCTTGGATTACCTGCCATTTAGGGTCCTACCTTTCCACTGCCCTCATCTCACCTGGAAAAGAAACTATTTTCTCACATCAGAAGATTGTGGATGTATTTAGAATACTTTATTTTAAAGTGGAACTAACAGCGATTTAACTACTTCGCAGATATGAAACAGACTAAAAATAGGTTATATTTGTCTCAGAATTCCATGACATATGGTAAGGCATTGTTGGCAGAATAGATGGATGCAGTTCAATGCATGATTAATATAATTCACCAATACATGTCTTGGAAGTCCAAACAATATTGCTATCAGGTTGTAAATCACAACTGGTCTGGTACATTGTTTGCTGCCTCCACCCATTCGGGATGCACTGTTTCAGTTTGACTCAATATTTAGAACAAAAACAGATGACTGTAAATAAGGCTGGGTATGTAAATAAATTAAACAAAATACAATCAAATGATCACAGGTCAGTCATAACGTAGCTAATAGGCCCGCGGGCCGAATAGGACACACAAGCGGGTACAAATAACTCAACAGTTGAGTCATCTACTTTCTGAAATTACAGCCTGATGCGCTCGCATTGGTAAATTCAACTTAAATTGCGCTGCTTTTGTGTGTCCGGTTTACCGCGCAGTGGAGGGAAAGTACAGAGCAACAGTCCTAGCTAGGCTACTAAAATGTTTGCAGTCTGGCTTCGGTTTTGACATTTTTGACAATGAATAACCATAAAACAAAGCCTGCAACAAAACACCACGCAAAGGAGAAACATGTAGCCCTAATACAGCAATATCTGAGCTGTAGCCTAGGCTGGCTACTCAACTACAAGACATTTTGAGCGCATCATACAGCAATGCTGCGTTCAACCGCACCAGTGATCCATGCAGTGCAAAAAAAAAGAAAAACATGTTATAAGTTTAAACCTTAAAACGTACAGCTACGTTTTTGTTATTTGGAGTTGTTAAATACTTTTTGATTAGGGTAGCAGCATATTATGCACATCTGCAAGCATAGCAGCAAAGGCTTGACAAATATGATTTATCTCTTATTTTGTTGTAATGTTAAAATACTATATATACACGTACATAATTGGACATTATAAAGGGCCACATTTAAAAAAATAAATAAAACAATGCCCAGTTTGGGTCGCAGTTGCAGTTTTCTTTTATAAAAACATGTCTGGCCGGTGAATTCATTGTTCTTTCAATAAGGCCCATGCGCTGACTGGGTTTGACACCCCTGGGCTAGCGTATCCATTTATGTAGCTAGTTATTTATTAGGCAAGCTAAAAACACGAAACCTAATGTTAGTTAGCTACTAGCTACTATAAGTCATTCCCAACATTCTATGAATTTATGCAAACGTGAAAACAAC
Organism: Salmo trutta; assembly: GCF_901001165.1. Taxonomy (NCBI): domain Eukaryota; kingdom Metazoa; phylum Chordata; class Actinopteri; order Salmoniformes; family Salmonidae; genus Salmo; species Salmo trutta. The sequence continues at coordinate 4,753,054 of NC_042989.1, forward strand.
CATATCTAAGTGCTCGCTTGTCAGAAAACGGAAAAGTAGGTGTCATATTCTCTCTGGGGGTGTATATGAAACAGATCTTATTAAGATATGTTGCTTAAACGCTGTCAGTTCCACTTTAAGGGAAAAAACGTCATGTTTATTTGGAATGTTCGGATATTTTGAACCAACTGATATGGACCCCAATTACGTTTTCATAGTTTATTAGCTTATTCTTCTTGGAAGTTTCTTTATTCATAAGATGAAGTGGGTGGAGAACAACCCCCTATTTAATTTACAACTGAACCTTTTTTTTTTAGGAAATCATCAGTAAATGTGAAAACAAAAAAGCAGTATAGGTACCAAAATACGATACTTGTTGACAAATGTACATTTTCTTTTGAAGTTCATGTACTCTTGTCTGTATATTTACTTGTATTGTGTTATTGTTCAATAAAACAAACTAAAAAATAACATCATTTTCTCAAATCAACCTTAAAAGGGACAATCTGGGAGTTGCTACAACCGTTTTTTCACTTATAAATGAATGATATATATCCATTGATTCTTGAAGAATACACCTTAGAAATGCCTCATGAGCTTAGTTCAACCGTCACATCAGAACCCAAAATATAAGCTTGTTTTACTCCATTTTCTGTAAACATTGTAAATGTAAACAAAACACTGTTTAGCCTCAAAACACAGTTAAAAAGATAATTTTGATATCATGAATGTTCAGTCCTTGCATCCATAGCTCAGTTTAGGAATTTGAGAGTGGTTACATTTCTCCATGCCCATCCCTCAGCTTTTCACCAGTTTGTTATTGTTTCAACAGCGGATTGGCTTTTTAAGTGAAACAGAGTATTAATTGTCCTCTTTAGGGATAACGATACAAGACAGAGTTGCTTCCTAAAATGAAGTGCTGGTTTAGGTACGCTAAAAGTGGCCTCAGTCAGTTGTCTGATAAGCAAATAAACTGTGCGATCTAGTTATATAAACGTGAACCTGACAACAGTCTTTGTCACAACGCTGCACTGGAAGCCAATCTTACCAATTTAATTGCTGGGAATGATAACCCTATTCATTCAAACAGACACTCTACTCAGACTCACTATCGTAACATTAATCCTATCTGAGGTTTGCAGTGACATTTGTTTCTTGGAATGGAAATGAAAGTTCCACAGAAGATATCGAGTTCCGGAATCCTTTTGTGACGGTCAGCCACATTTGCCCCTCTGATTACTTGGTATCGATAAACCATGTGCACATTTGCATTGCTAAATGACGGCCATTGTCTTTTCATAGCTCTAAGGCACGTGCGATCATTATGCATGAGATAGTAGTTGGTGTGAAACCTGCATAAACAACTAGAGGAAGTACAGTTACTACCACCTGTAACAACCCTGATGTTATGACCTCTATGATACTGCCTAATCACTAGGCTGGGTAGTCTTTAATAAAACCTCAGGTGTTGGTGGAATAGACTGTTTTCCCCCCCCTCATTTGAATGTGTGTGTTTTCAGAATGAGCTGTGGTTCAGTGCGGCAGACAAAGTAGACTGCCCTGTTCTGCTCTAGGGGTACTATCACTAGCTAAATCTCGACTTTCTGAAACCATAATATTGACACCTGTAAGCCAAACGGCCGATAACATCACCGCGTGTCGTCTTCCGAGGCGTGTTTCCACAATAGAGAAGCAGGGGTTCCTATACCATCAGTCACGCTGGCTACACCGCCCTGTCCTCCCTGTCCACACGCATACATGTGTTCTATATCGATAAGACATACACATTCTGTAGGCTATATCCTCTCCCTCTTATTATTGGGGTCCAAATGGATGGCTGTTTAGTAGGGTTGTTTGGCAACCCTGAAAACCGACAGGTATAAAGCTTAATAACTTTGTAACTGCTCGAAACGGCGGTTATTTCGTCAGGATCATTATGAGATGACAGTACGACATTACAAGGGAGGAAAACATGCTCATGACAAGTCTCACAAAGCCTTGCAAGCCCATAATGAAGGGTTACACTTGTCATCCGTAGTAAAATGTTACCAATTGTTTCGCATACACAGAAGGACGGAAGATCCTGGTCTGTGTCTTGTTTGTCCATGCAAATGCCAACCACAGATTTCCCGGGTGTGGTCAGTCTACATAGCCACCAGGTGAGAAAGGAGGACTGACATTTGTTACAGACAAACTCAGAGCTCATGTGACCGAGGTTCATTTGAATCCTGATTTGATTTTAAATGTAAAATACACACTAAGTCCCTTTTTGGCTTTCCTAAACAAATTTTCTCCCATGGCTACTGAGGCTACTGTGGGCCCAGCTGGCCAGTGTGTGTGTATGTGTGTGTGTGTGTGACAGAGAGCGTACATAGTCAGTGGTTTGTCTTAGATTTTCATAAAACTTAACCTTCCTAAACTCATAGCCTCCATCTGTTTTAAATGCTCAAAATGACAACACAAAGCGAGAAACAAGTCAAATCAGATAATGGAGCTATAAGATGACAAACAAGACGCGATTAACAAGATAAGAGTGCTAATAAATTCAATTGAAATGTGGCAATGCGATAAATCTTGTCGAAAAACAACCAGTATTTGTGGTTGAGAAAGCCTTGAATAATGTGTTGAATAGGCTAATGTTGCTCTGGTTCGGTCTCACACCGGCTGTACCATGAGAAACAGGAAGGGTCACAAGCAGGACATTCTCTCCCTCTTCAACAACCGGTAAACAACCTGCATGCTTCATCTGCAAATATTGCTGTTTCCCCAGTGACTGTTTTAACCTTGAAATTGCCTGGAAGAGAAACCCAAGGGAGCTGAAATAGGACTCAAGGCACACCGGTCAGGTTACATCACAAAAACACTGCTCTTCTAGAGGTCATCAACAACTAATCGGACACAACCAATAAACCCACCAACTGTTCATATGAAACTACTGAATTGCATACACCTGGGTTCAAATACTATTTGAAATCTTACAAATACTTTGAGTGTTTGATTTGAGACTGCCCCCCCCGATGTGTGCGGTTTACATGATTTGGGAATAAAACAATTTTTTTGTTGGGGGGGGGGGTTGATTGCGCCAGGCAAGCTCAATCAAGCCCAACTAAAGTAAATGAAGAAGAGGAGGAAGTAGAACAGAGAAGCAGGAAGGTGATTTGGGACTGCCGGGCAACCTGAGGGGAGTGAGCAGAAGGAGGATATCAGGGCTTCTGGAGGTGGTTAACCCACAGGACTGTAAAAAGCCCCTAATGCAGGGTGACGCAGCTATGAATCTAGCTGAGGGCTGATAATATAGTGACTAACAGAGAGAGGGGCGGGCTGAGAATATACTGGCTGGCTGGTTGAAAGGCTGTTTGAATCGGGACGGCTGAGAATATACTGTCAGAGAGAGAGAGAGAGGCTGTTATAATGTGAAGGCTGAAAATATACTGGCTGTTTTTTTGTTGTTTGGCTCCAGACACAGACACTTAGCAGATGAATGAAGCATGCGCCCTGCTCCCGCACTCAGCCGAACCACGTGGCGCCACACAATGCGGCAAGATGAGTGCCGCTGAGGCATTTCACACAGCCGTACAAGTCACAACCACTTGCATATATAGACACACACACACACTTACAGGGAACAGATAAACATTTTTACGGAAACGGACTATTACTTCATACAAAAACCTTGATTTAAAAACTTGATTTAACACAGTAATCATTTAGTAAATGTAGCTACAGTATTTCTACGCTAAAAGTGAGACCTGGAATGTGCGACTTCCCTTTTCTCTTTACAACATCCTTTATACCTCCATTATCAATATCAAAACCAAGGAAGTGTTTTAGGAACTGAGTTACAGATGGGAAGATTTTCATTTATTTGCTTTCCTTTTTAGCTTAATTGCCAAGCTGGTGCCGAGGGTTTCAAGTTACTCCTCCGCAGCCTGAGACTGACAGACAGAGAGACAGAGTGTTAAGTCGGTGTTAGCTCAGTCCTCGGCCTGAACCGACAAGAGCCGTTTATTTTTAATAATAATTCCACAACAGTGGAGCCCTGGTAGTATTTGTATAAATTATAACTAAGTGGTTAGGCCTGGAGGTGATCTTGGTACTAGCTACTGGAGAGTGATTACAGACTCAGCCAACATATACTAACACTGATAATTGGTCTATAGAGGAGAGAGAGAAGAGCTGCTTTCCATGGGGATAATACGCGGCTGCTGAAGACAAGCACATGAAATACTGTAATATACTCTAAATATAAATACTATAACAATTACAGAGTATTATTGAAGACCCCAAAGACTAATTTCCCATCGAGAAGAGAGAAAAGCTGCTGTCAAAGAAGAGAAGAGAAAAAGGAGACCAAAAAATATATTTATATTGACCTGCGTGTCGTGATCACATTTGGTGTGGGGGGGACAAAATCAATTTGCACATGATGACGTGCGGGTTGTGTACGGTGTTAGGCCGATATATCATAGTGTCAAGGCATATGAACTAACATGTTATAGAACAAACAACACAATTATCACAACACCTAGGTTGTAATATGGATTTTTTTTCCAGGCTTGGCTTCCCCAGTGATTTTACACAGGCACTGCTACATCAATGAAAAATGAGGTTGAATAAGCTTGAAAAAGAGTAATACACCGCAGAGGGAGAAACAATTAAACACGAATAATTACAATTATATATTTAGTTGAAGTCGGAAGTTTACATACACTTAGGTTGGAGTCATTAAAACTCGTTTTTCAACCACTCCACAGTCAAGTCGGTTAGGACATCTACTTTGTGCATGACACAAGTCATTTTATCAACAATTGTTTACAGACAGATTATTTCACTTATAATTCATTGTATCACAATTCCAGTGGGTCAGAAGTTTATATACACTAAGTTGACTGTGCCTTTAAAGAGCTTGGAAAATTCCAGAAAATTATGTCATGGCTTTAGAAGCTTCTGATAGGCTAATTGACATCATTTGAGTCAATTGGAGGTGTACCTGTGGATGTATTTCAAGGCCTACCTTCAAACTCACTGCCTCTTTGCTTGACATCATGGGAAAATCTAAAGAAATCAGCCAAGACCTCAGAAAAACAATTGAAGTCTGGTTTATCCTTGGGAGCAATTTCCAAACGCCTGAAAGTACCATGTTCATCTGTACAAACGATAGTACACAAGTGTAAACACCATGAGACCACGCAGTTTTCAAACCGCTCAGGAAGGAGACGCGTTCTGTCTCCTAGAGATGAACGTACTTTGGTGTGAAAAGTGCAAATCAATCCCAGAACAACAGCAAAAGACCTTGTGAAGATGCTGGAGGAAACAGGTACAAAAGTATCTATATATCCACAGTAAAACGAGTCCTATATCAACATAACCTGAAAGGCCGCTCAGCAAGGAAGAAGCCACTGCTCCAAAACCGCCATAAAAAATGCAGACTACAGTTTGCAACTGCACATCGGGACAAAGATTGTACTTTTTGGAGAAATGTCTCTGGTCTGGTGAAACAAAAATAGAACTGTTTGGCCATAATGACCATCGTTATGTTTGGAGGAAAAACGGGGAGGCTTGCAAGCTGAAGAACACCATCCCAACCGTGAAGTACGGGGGTGACAGCATCATGTTGTGGGGGTGCTTTGCTGCAGGCGGGACTGGTGCACTTCACAAAATAGATGGCATCATGAGGTAGGAAAATTATGTGGATATATTGAAGCAACATCTCAAGACATCAGTCAGGAAGTTAAAGCTTGGTCGCAAATGGGTCTTCCAAATGGACAATAACCACAGACATACTTCCAAAGTTAAGGACAACAAAGTCAAGGTATTGGAGTGGCCATCACAAAGCCCTGACCTCAATCCTATAGAACATTTGTGGGCAGAACTGAAAAAGTGTGTGCGAGCAAGGAGGTCTACAAACCTGACTAAGTTACACCAGCTCTGTCAGGAGGAATTGACCAAAATTCACCCAACTTATTGTGTGAAGCTTGTGGAAGGCTACCCGAAACGTTTGACCCAAGTTAAACAATTTCAAGGCAATGCTACCAAATACTAATTGAGTGTATGTAAACTTCTGACCCTCTGGGAATGTGATGAAAGAAAGAAAAGCTTAAATAAATCACTCTCTTCTATTATTCTGACATGTCACATTCTTAAAATAAAGTGGTGATCCTAACTGACCTAAGACAGGGATTTTTACAAGGATTAAATGTAAGGAATTGTGAAAAACTGAATTTAAATGTATTTGGCTAAGGATGTATGTAAACTTCCAACTTCAACTGTAATTAGCTGAAAATGCAGATAGTCTGATCGCTGGTTCAATCAGAATAGGCCCAGAATGCCAAGCCTGTAAGGAGCAGAGGACAGCAGGCTGACTGAGGAACATCAGACCACAGGTGGGGAGGACAGAGGCCCACGTGGTGGAGTAGCATGTGCAGGAGCGGAGGGCAGCAGGCTGACTGAGGAACATCAGACCACAGGTGGGGAGGACAGAGGCCCACGTGGTGGAGTAGCATGTACAGGAGCGGAGGACAGCAGGCTGACTGAGGAACATCAGACCACAGGTGGGGAGGACAGAGGCCCACGTGGTGGAGTAGCATGTACAGGAGCGGAGGACAGCAGGCTGACTGAGGAACATCAGACCACAGGTGGGGAGGACAGAGGCCCACGTGGTGGAGTAGCATGTACAGGAGCGGAGGACAGCAGGCTGACTGAGGAACATCAGACCACAGGTGGGGAGGACAGAGGCCCACGTGGTGGAGTAGCATGTACAGGAGCGGAGGACAGCAGGCTGACTGAGGAACATCAGACCACAGGTGGGGAGGACAGATGCCCACGTGGTGGAGTAGCATGTACAGGAGCGGAGGACAGCAGGCTGACTGAGGAACATCAGACCACAGGTGGGGAGGACAGAGGCCCATGTGGTGGAGTAGCATGTACAGGAGCGGAGGACAGCAGGCTGACTGATGCGGGTATACTGACATAAAGTCATCTTAATGGCATGTTTTATTGCGTCACTCCTAGCTGGCTGAGAGGCAGATTCTCTCTGCATCAATTACACCAAATACCCAGCATACCAGTAATATTTTCAACCACCAACTTGAAGGCCTGTTTCCTGTAATGGCTGAATTGCATCTCCTGTTGCCCAGCAGGTGAGCCCTGCTTGCTGGGATGCCATTTCTGAGCAGTACAGCCCTCCTGGCTGAATATATCCAGAGACATAGCACTGGTGCATTCCCTTCTTACACCCATGTCTCCTGAAATGCCAAGCATCCTTACCGTAAAAACTACATCTAATCAAATCAAAATGACATCAAATCCAAGTTTAGAAAACCTCTACACAGGATACAGCGGGGTGTAAATGGTGCAATATAATGACATGCCTACCTGCATGCTACCTCTCAACAGTGAAATATCAAAATATAGAGCAAAAAAGTAACAACAGTAACACAATAAGGTAAGTGGTAAACACATATTTAAAAGTATAAAAGTAGGAGTAAAACTAGCAGTAACGGTATGTACTATGAAATGTGCTATGTCATCAAATGGTTCTTTACAAGTAGATAAAGTGAGAAGTCGAAATAACAGTAATACAGACACATACTCAAACACACTCCCCCACGCACACGCATGCACACGAGCGCGAGCGCACACACCATAGGGGCCTCAAAGCTCATCACTAAGCTAAAGAGCCTGGGACTAAACCCGGACTATTTTGTATTGGCTGCTGCTACTTGCTGTTTACCATCTATGCGTAGTCACTTCACCCCTACATATGACCTCAACTAACCTGTACCGCCGCACACTGACTCGGTACCGGTACCCCCTGTATATAGCCTCGTTAATGTTATTTTATTGTGTTACTTTTTAAACTTGAGTTTATTTTGCTAATATTTTCTTAACTCTTATTTTTTGTTAAAACTGCATTGTTGGTTAAGGGCTTGTAAGTCAGCATTTCACTGTCAGGTCTACACCTGTTGTATTCGGCGCATGTGACAAATACAATTTGAATTTATTTGATTTGACGCACGCACGCACGCACGCACACACACACACACACACACCAACAGTAGCAGGGTTTGTGGGCTGTTAGCCAGCAAAGAAGTTCCCCAACTGTCACCGGGCAGCCTCTCAGCACACACACACGCTCACACATCAATTTTATATCCACTATAAAGCTGTCGGCTGTCCATAAACAGGCTGAGTGGCACACACTTTCACCTGGCTCTGTACACTGTCTCCGTCTCACTGCCTTGACACAGGACCAGAGGGGAGGGAGAAAAACCCTTTCACCAGAGAAAGAGAGAAAGAGCGAGAGAGACACTTTTACCAGAGGGATGGCGAGTGAGAGGAAGAGAAGCCCCATGTGTTGTATTATTTCAGAGTGAGAGTATTTCAGAGTGAGTTCTACTTACTGAAAATGTAGCAAAACGGCACTCGATACCGAGCATTTACTTACCTCTCTGTTAGAAATAGAACTAAATGTTGGATAACTTCCCTAATGAACAGCAGGTTGGCATTTATTGCCACGAGTCTTGTCCTGGAGGCAGAACTGAGTGATTTCCCCTTAGATACAGTGCCTTCGGAAAGGATTCAGACCCCTTGACTTTTTCCACATTTTGTTACGTTACAGCCTTATTCTAAACTTGATTAAATCACGTGTTTTCATCAGAAATCTACACAAAACAGTTTTAGACATTTTTGAAAATGTATTACAAATAATAACAGAAATACCTTATTTACATAAGTATTCAGACCCTTTGCTATGAGACTTGAAATTGAGCTCAGGTGCATCCATCTCTGCAGCACTCCACCAATCAGGCCTTTATTGTAGAGCGGCCAGACGGAAGCCACTCTTCAGTAAAAAACACATAACAGCCCGCTTGGAATTTGCCAAAAGGCACCTAAAGGACTCGCAGACCATGAGAAACAAGATTCTCTGGTCTGATGAGAGATCCATGATGAAAACCTGCTCCAGAGTGCCTGAATACTTTCCGAATGCACTGATGGCCAGCTGCAAAGTCAACATTGGCTATATTGAAAAAATGTATGAAAACTAAAATGTATTCAAGGTTAGGGTTAGGCATTAAGGTTAGCAGTGTGGTTAAGGTTAGGTTTAAAATCAGATTGTATGACTTTGTGGCTGTGCCAGCTTGTGACCACTTTGCAGAGCTGCCTCCAGAACAAGATTCATGACGAAAAATGCTAACAGGGAAATCAGAATACAGACAAAAAAAAAACGATTGAAAAACATCAACAATCATTTATACTAGAGGTCACCATCGTTTCAGTTAAACTCCCACCAGGTGGCACCTTGCCATGTTATTTGTCTACACACTAAATAACATAGGAACACATACCTGTTTTAGAGGGAAACATGAGGGTATACATTGAATGCCTCAACTGTGCCGAGTACAGGAAGACTAGCTATACCGTGTGCGATTAAGGTTAAAACAAGGTGGACATGTCTACTGGCTGGCAGTACACTTACCCTTCGTTGCGGAAGATGGTTCTAAAGCAGTCAGCGAGGCTCTTGTAGTTGTGTGGATCACTGGTGCCTCTCTGGATCTGAAACCTGACAGATGACATCTCATTAGAACAAAATGCAATACGCACTGAGTACAGCAAATATTAGGAACAGCTTAGTTGGAGAAGTGACAGGGCTGTTCCCTGAGAAACTCTCGTCTTGGAATGTTGATTACATGCATGTCATAGATTGATTTCAAAAGGGACATCATCGTCCTAATTATCATGTAAATGTCCACACTTATCCATTTACTCTCCTCCCTCCCTCCCTCGCTCCCTCCCTCACTCCCTCCCTCCACTCCTAACCACAGGTCCCTCCAGCCCAGAGGAGAAGTCAAACATTTACTTAACCCAGCCTATATCCAATTAGCCCCTCAACTCCCCAGCACCAGGACCAGGACCAAGCTTTACGTAGCTAGCTCTGAATGCTGCTAACACGCTAGTAAGAAGCACTGTAACAGCTCCTGGGTTACGTGTAAATGTTTTAATATGATAGAAGCAGTGGATGGGATTTTGTGTTGCACTAAACATGCTGCTAAACCCCCTAATAAAGACGTCTGAGCTCTGTGTAAATCTTTTACATGATACAACCGGTGGAAGTGAGCGGATACAGAGAGGTGTGCGGTAGGGCTGGGGTTTTGGTGAGGGGATGGCTGAGGGCTGCAGTGCATTGGCGAGGCTGGGGGCGTGAGAGCTGTAAACAGGGGTGGGTTGGGGGCCATCAAGGCTGGGGTATTATTGAGAGGATGTTAGGAAGGGTTAGTGTTATACATTCTATATTTTGGGAAGAGAAGGTTGGGATGCTTTGAAATGATTTGATTTTCACTGCTGAAGGCCCTTTAACTCTCTGGACATGACTCCTAGACCAATGAAAGGATGGCACAGTGAACAGAATCACAAATCAGCACATTGACTTAACAAAAGCACCCCCGAGCATTACAATTGTTATGACAAACAACAGGAAGACAGAGGAAAGAAAGACAACGCGAGACAGAAGAGGGCTCAGCGACGAAGACATAGTGGAGAGGGGTCTGGGAGGAAGAAGAGAAAGATTCTCTCCTCGTACGGCTTTCAATGGTAGGTCATGAGGTCAGCAGTAAGTCGTCCAGGCGGGTGCCTGATGTAGCCATAAAGGGCCACGGGTCCTAACAGGGGAGGATGGGTGAGGAGCGGAGGGGGAAAAGAGTAAGAAGGGGGAGAGGAGAGGAGGAGGGGGGGGGGGAGGAGAGGGAGAGGAGTAGGGGTGATGACAGGGGAGGAAGAGGAGGTTGGAGAAGAGGGAGGACGGGCGAGGTTTAGTGGGGTGAGCAGACCTCATATCGCCAACACATTAACATCTTACAGTGAGTGTCCCCAAAATCCTATTTGGTGGATTCCCCAATAGCTTGTAACCCGTGGCTGAGCCCAGGTTAAAACAGAGTAATACACAGACGTCCAACACCATATTAAAGACAAGAAGAAAAGGAGTGGAAGAAAAGGGGGACTATGAAAGAAAGGAGGGCGGTGTTGGAGGGGTGTATGGGGGAATTGGGGTGCCATAGGGTGGGGGCAGACCCAGAAGATTTAAGACCAGTGGGGCTTGTAAACAAATTCAAATCGAGCTTAATTAAAGGCATATGAGTCCAGGGTCAAGGCTTGAAGGGGTCCTGTCCCTTAGTAACCCCCGATCCCTTTCTCTCTCGCCTCTCTCATCTCTCTCTCAGGGCCAGTTCGGGTCGGGGGGTTGGGGGAGAGGTGGAGTGAGAGAGAGACACAGAGGTGGATCGGAGACAGAGACGGAGAGAGCAGGGTAGAGGTGGTAGGGCCATGGTCCGGTCTCAGCCCCCTGACCCCGGGGTCAGCTCATTTCCTCATGGCCCTTCTCTACCCTGCCATAAAACCAGGACCAAACAGCTAGGCTCAGGGAGGGAGAGATAATGGGGAGGGAAGCTACAAGCCCCAATAGGAGAGGAAGTAGGAGAGATAATGGGGAGGACGACCAGAGAGAGGAGGCCATTGCCCTGGAGGAGAAAGAAGCCTCGAGTAGAGAGGAGGAGGAGAGATAATGGGGAGGACCACAGAAATAGAAACCAGCGGAGAGGAGAGGAGGCCTGTGGGCCCGGAGGAATAGGTAACCTCAGGCCTCAGTCTTTCTGTGGGAGGGTGTGACGACTACCGACTAGTGTTGCCTTGCCTTTCACGATCAACGTGAAGAAGTGCTGAGATGACTAATACTGATCATGACGATCGTCATTTGCCCTGCAGGAGAATATCGAGTTTGACAAGGCACGGGTTCTGTAGAGTAGATAAGCAGCTTTCTGAAGTAGACACGGAGCTTCCAGTGTTAATGTGAGCCAGACGAAACGCTGAGCGCTGAGCGTTTTGGTCGACTGGTAAAGAGCGAGATAAGCTAGCGTCAGCGAGTGACTCTGCTCTGGCGGACCCTCTCGGCCTTGGATCCTTGGAGCCAGGAGCAGCCGTCTTGGCGTCGTAAACTCAGCAGACAGACAGACAGACAGAACAGGAACCAGAGGAAAGCCCAGGGGCTTCTTTAAAACATCACACTCCCAGCATCCCTCTCTCCCTCCCTCTCTTCCCGGGCCAGAACCGGACGAGATGTACTCAGAGGTGATGAGATGTGGGAGTTCATCGACAGTCACTTCCCCTCTCTACTCCCCTCCTCTCCCCTACTTTGACAGTAGTCAACTCTCCACTCCCAAGGCCCCCCCCTCCTCTCCACTCTTTCTGGCCTTGACCCAGTTTTACAAGCCCTGGGAGCTTCACTATGAGACTGGCCAGGTGAGGGGGTAAGAGGGTGAAGGCCAGGGCAGATTAGGCTCACAGAAGCACCACAGACTGGAGAAAAGCATTCAGGGTTAAATAATCCTCCACCCCTTCACCTCTCCACCCCAACCACCTGACCCCAACCTCCCTATAAAAAGACACAGATCCTAGGTTGCGTCTCATATGGCACCCTAGTCCCTTTACACTGCACTAGTTTTGACCAGAGCCCATCGGGGCCTATATAGGCAGAATCAGCAGTGTTTCAGGGCCAAACATGTGTCCCCCAACGTACCCCAGAGGTAATGGGGACCGGGGCTTGGGGACCAACCAATTCATTTATATATAAACTAGATGACTGACAGGTGCCGCTGTTTTGAAGTCACTGCACCTCCATCTTGACACTCCCCCCACCATTATAAAAAAGATTTTAGAAGCTATAGAAATGCATTTATTAATGTCTACATTTGTTTTGCCACATTTATTCTATTACAGACACCTGCATACTTGTAAATTGTATTATGCGAGCTAAACAAACAAAACAAAAAATAACCCTAAAGATCCTTATAGTATAACGTTCTAATGTTACTGTCCCCACTACAACAACAAAAATACTTAGATAGATGTCATTTAGTCCTTGAAACATTTTATAGAAATACTGTAGAATTCCATTCATTCCTGTGGAGGACTGCTTCTTCTGAGGAGTGCCAATATGGCCGACCGGTGGCTACAAAGCCTCTCAGTGGCCAATACATAGCGTCAGAAATCCAAGCACAAACACACACACACACACACACACACACACATAATAATTTAAAAGAAATGCCGATGGGAAGGGGCAAGGGTTATTGGGTTGATCAAAAGGCAAGAGGTTTGATGGGCCTGATTTTAAAAGGGCAGGCCGCTCTTTTAAAAGGAGTCTTTTAAATTTGGCCTTGTTAAATTGTGTTGGGTATTCCCTATGCGAGAGGAGAGGAGAAAGGGGTGGGACGAGAGGAGAGGGGAGGGGGGAGTAGGGGACGAGAGGAGAGGGGAAGGGGGAGTAGGGGACGAGAGGAGAGGGGAGGGGGGAGTAGGGGACGAGAGGAGAGGGGAGGGGGGAGTAGGGGACGAGAGAAGAGGGAAGGGGGGTAGGGTACGAGAGAGAGGAGAGGAGTTTAGATGAGGAGGCGGGTAGAGAGAAGGAGAGGAGAGGTGAGGAGAGGAGTTTAGATGAGAAGTCGGGTAGAGAGAAGGAGAGGAGAGGTGAGGAGAGGAGAGAGGAGTTTAGATGACGAGTCGGGTAGAGAGAAGGAGAGGAGAGGTGAGGTGAGGGAGAGGAGTTTAGATGAGAA